>NC_089273.1:53264187-53564187 GCF_963678975.1 Dysidea avara
CTTCAGTGTACTGTCAGCTGTTGTTATAGCAATACTGCTGCCATAAACAAGCTAAATTAGTCCTTCACAATCAAATTCTAGTAAAACTTGCTACAAGATAGACATGCTGTGCTATATCAGATCAGCTATGTTTATCGGCTTGAAAATATTATCCAATATCAGTTATCGGAATATTGGCGAATTCTCATATCGGTGCAACACTGGATACTACAAAGTATATGTAGTTAACTACTGATCAAGTACTGTATACCTGGAAACTTTTGTGGTATGTATATTTCACAATTATTTCCCTTGTCAGGAATTTCATCTCTTAGCCCCAGGATTTTTGCTTTTTAGATTTCACTTGAAAGTCATGGATCACTATTGCTCAATTCAAAGATTTTATTCTCAACCACAAGACTACGAAGGGTCTGAATTATTGTATTTCAAGTGTCGTACCAACTGCTAAGGCATCTGAATGAGCAGTAGCGGCACTCCCTGTGTGAGGCATAGTCTAGCCTTTTAATAGACCAGCATCTTTCATGAGCCACGCCCACTTTAATATTGGGATGTGTGATACTGTTTGTAAGCACATTTGGAGCCATGCTAAGTTATCATTAACTTGCAGTAAGGTGAGTTGGAAGTTTATAGGTATGCATGGAGCCACACCCACTTACAGAAATTACTGTCTGTAAACTGAGAATGATGACAAGGTAGTAAAAACGAGAGGTGATTATCAAAGTGACTGATACTAAGAAGGCCAAACATCCTTGTACTAGTAGATGTGAACACTAAACATTCTAGTTATTTCTTCCTGCTCGTGTAGACTTTCATAAATTGTCACATGCTAAAATTTCATGGTAGCTTTACTAACTGTGAAATTATGTGCCACAAAAATTAAGTACCACAATAAAAAAAATCTGTGTCTGTACTATTTATGCATACGATAGAGGATCACGTTTACACTGAAATTCACTATCTATACACAGCTCCATTGAGGATGACTTCATCGACAAACACTCCACCATACGAGCAATGTCTCCGTGGTCTATCCAACTCCCTCACCACCACCCTGCCATCACCTAGTACCACCGGCCCCTCTACTAGTGCTGGAGGTTCCGGTGGTAGTGGTGGTACTAGTCCTGCTGCAATTATGAAGGCTGTTACTATACCAAAGATTGTCACACCTGTGTCAGGTAGTCCTGGATTACAGAAGAGGGAGACATTTCATGGTTTGTACTTTGTAGTAGTGTTCTGTAAATAATTGTGTCTAGCAATTTTATTATTAATTGTCAAAAGTGTTGACGTTGTGGTGTGAAAATATGGTAGACACTCATCAGTTATCTGAGCATCGTTTATCTGTACCCTCGTTTATCCAAAATTAGAAATTTCTTTTCTGTTGGAGTATTTTGAGTACAAGTGTATGTTCTATTAGAGTATTTCAACTGTACTTTGTATTAAAGTGTATGGCCTCATTTCATTTATCTGAACACTTAAAATTGGCTGGACTAAGCCTTATCACTTTTATTCTGACACCCTTATATGGTATTATTGTACATCTTATATACATTGTATAGGCTCTACTAGAGGAACTAAGACACCAGTTCCATCAGAGACAAAGTCCCAACCATCACTTGATACAAAAGGTTTAACATCTTCTCCTAGAAGTTCTCCATCAGAATTGAGGAAAACTAAACCCAAGGATGACAAAGTCTCTTCTAGAAGGTATAGATACAAAGCTATAAGATGTACAGAACAGTTACGTTAGGAAATCCCTTTTGACTTTTATCATCAAGTAGCTATCATGCAGTACGGTAGTGCTGTGTATCAAGGATGATGGATTTGATGTCCACTAGTATATCTTCAGGTGTAGGTGACCTCCCTTGTTTCATTACTTTTATTTCTTTGATTTCACTGTCTCCTAATTTGGTATTACAATGCACCCTCAATTATCCGAGCACTTGGGTATTTGAACAGGACTCAGTATATAAATGAATGGGCTTTGATTATCTTAACACATCTTGGTCCCAAAGTGGTCAGATAACTGAGGGAGCACTGTATAGCTGATACAACACCAGTATATTTATTGTGTATTTCACTAATTCATAATAATTATATCTTTATATTTTAGTGCACCTAGTACCAGTAAACGAAAGCCACTATCATCAGGTGGGAGGGGCACAAAATGGACATGACACACCCACACAGCCGGCTACATCACTTACATGACCACACTAATCCATTGACTACTACTGCTATAATGTATATTGAATAATTATTATATTGGACTACCACTATATCACTTATATTGATCTGTGTATTATGTTGATTGTGTTGATCATGGCATTGATTGTGTTGATATTGATTTTGTTTATTATGACATTGATCTGTAGATTTTGTTGATCGTCTATGTATTGCTTAGGCGATCTGTTGATCATGGTGCTCATATAGTAATGATTGCAACCTACTGTTATGTTAATGACAGTATGACAATATGATATTGAATGTATAATTCAGTTTTGTGTAGGTATCAATGAGTGTGATGGTAGGCCTAGCCTATACAATAACCCAATAAAACTACACAGTTACATTTCTTTGTTGCTGGACTTCTGAAGAGTTGTAAGTGTAATTATGTATTCCCTTTTGAACCATGCATGATCATTTGCAGGAACATATTAAGGCCACCAATTGTAGATTCCTTGTTTCCTGTCACCCATCTGCATGGTAATTTTAGAGCCGCATGCAAATTTATTATTGTATTTGATAGTCAAGTGATCTAATTACTTTTATTTATAAGTAACTTGCTAGTGTGAGCATGTGGTGCATTATTGGAAAGGTAGTGAGTTTCTGATGTTTAGTGTCAAAAAGCATGGATAACTACGTAGGTTGAACCTTGAGCTGGATTACAAGCAATGGCCAATGGATCTATTCAATTGTAAGTAGCCATTGGTGAATAAGATACATTCAACGAAATCCCACAATCTGTAATTAACATGTGTGGAACATATGGAAATTTGTACTGTTGCAGTTGATGGCTAATTAGTGTTATAACCACAAGCATGATACACCCAGCCAGCAAACTCTAGCTATAAAAGCCTTTGAGATTTGGTGGCTGATTGCTCAGAGAAAATCAGGGGTCTAGCTGCAACACTTTGAATCTAACCTATGTGATTTGAATCTTGATGAATCCCAGTGAAATCACACCAAATCTTGCATCTCTGCTAAATCTAAGAGAAAAGGCAATTAGGAGTTAATGGGCTCCCTTTAATATCCTTGATATTAAATAATAGATTTTGACAATATAATAACCGACTCACCTGCATGGTATTTTTTGCCTGACTATAGGATGGGAAACAAGCAATTTACATGTTGGCCTAATACACTAACACCCTTTTCATATGGCCACCCAAAAGTCCAGGTTGAGTAACCCACCAGGTTCAACCCAGTTTCTGTTCACAAGCAATCATCACATGATGGTATTCATTGAGTGATAATTGTCTTCTATGCATTTTATGTATTCATTAAAAACCGCAACTCACTTTTGAAGCCATAAACTGAATTAAACCCGAGTTCAACCCTACTCCTTTGTAGGGTTGAACTCGGTTATGACTCCTGGGTTCAACCCGGGTTCAACCTGGTTATAGTGGTCATATGAACACGTTAACCCGGGTTGAATGTGGGGTTTAAAGTGACCATATGAAAGGGGTATAATAGTCAAAAATGGCACAAGACACAATTATGTTAAAGATTAAGTGGTATAATAAAGTTAATTAAGGCTTGAGGAAAATATGCTCAAAATTTTGTCCAAAATTCTTTTCTATAGTTTCCCAAATTTTTCACCTATATTATGCTCTTCAGCTAGTGTTCCTTAATCCATGAATGCTTTATTAGAGTATTTCACTACAAAGTGACTGTTCTACGCTGTTAAAATGAAGAGTAAACCACAACTCTTAAAGAGTTCCCATAATAAGGAGGATTTAACACCCCTGGAGAGTAACCATTACTCTAAAAGAGTAACACGTGTTCTGAAGGTGGTGTCACTTACTCTTCAGAGTAATGGTTATTCTCTTCAGAGTGTTGGTAACTCTCCAAGGGTTTTAAATCCTCCTTACACTGGGAAGCCTTTAGAGTGGTGGTTACTCTTCATTTTAACAGTGTAGTGATCTGCAAGCTGTTTTTCATGGTCAATCATGGAATTAAGCTCTATTGTTTGAAATATCCACCAAATGTGCTGGCATAACATTCCAGCTTATTATGATGTCATATTTCTTTTGAATCAAACTGACTGGGGACCCATTAGCTATCTGTAACTAAAGTTAAAATTTTGCAAAAAAAGTTTTCAAGTGTGCTATCTAATCTAGAGTAGTAATCTTCAACAAGCAAATAGTTGGAACCCTTTGTACTCAAAAAGGTCTGCAGGAACCCATTCCATGATCCCATATGGATAACTTGGCAAGGTGTGGTCAGTGAGGGCTCTTTACGTATGATAGGTGGTGCTGTCAGTTTCTGGGAGGTAGAGCATGACCATATATAATGTCATGCTAGTGGTGGTCTAGGATTAATTTGTTGACAAGGAGTTATAGTAGGCTTAGCAATACAAAACAGCTGCATTACATTATTGTTATATACTAAAATTTGAGTGTACAATAATAATTATTACTTTGTTTAGTCTAGTAACATAGCAAGTGTTTAAGATGATAAAAGTTGCAAGTTTGTTCTAGAATTGTTATCAAGTATGTAGTTAGGCAACAGTTAAGCTCAGTTTCAATATGATCATGATAATAGTGTAAGTTTAAAAGAATTTAGCAACTTGTAAAAGCAAACCATTATAGCTATAATCAGCTAAAGCTGGAAGTAAGCCACACACATGTATGGCACACTTAATGCTTTGGATATAATTTAGAATTGAACAAAAAATTTTGTGCAATTTTACATAGGAAAATTGTTTTTACAGTGAATAGGGATGCAGCGATTATGCCAGCATAATTTCGGGCATAATAGGTATTTGTGGGAATCAGGAATTATGCTAGAATTTTGAGGTAATAGATTGAGATAATCTAATAGAACAGACGCCGAATATTATTTACTCTAACGAAGCAGTCACATTGAAATGAAATACTCTAATACAGCAACCAGCTAGACTATTAAATATCAATGAAAATAGTCTGATATGGCAATAAACTGCCTGGCTTTATTAGTCAATTATGGTGGAATAATTTGGGCGATTCTCAAAAGCATAATAGGTGAATTTTTTAGCACTGCTCAAAAGCATAATGCTCAATTTTTGAAGTATAATAGCCTCATGCCTAACAATGAAGCTAATTATGCATGGCACTGTTTGTACTGATCAATGTTAGTTCATGACTACTCAATAAAACACAGTCACTGCTAGATATACCCAGTGAACAATGAATTGAATATGTCTCATTAAGCAAATTAATTTTATAACCACAAAACATTAATTAATAATAATTTTAATTTCATCAAATAATATAATGGTGGGTAAATACAATTAATAATAACAGAATAAAAGTTTTAAAATGTTCCAAACTCTATTTCCAGCTTTATGTCACATCCTTGTCTTCTTCGCTTGTCGTTAATAGCTTGCTGTAGTGATGTAATCTCCATGGTGACATCCTCAGGGTAATGTGGTAGCCATAGTTTTTCTATTGTATGATTGTCCTTGAGGGCATCCAGGATCAGTCGGGAGGCTTGTACAGTAATTGGGTTACTATAGATCCACAGATCCTTCAGGGTCTTATTGACAGGTAACATTTCACAAATCACGCCACACACATCATCAGAAATATTGGTAGCACTAATGTCCAGCTCCTGCACTGTCTTGTTCTCTTTCAGTGAAGAAAACAACTCCATGGCCCATTGTGTGGAGGAGTAGTTATTATGGTACATGTCCAGTCTCTCTATTGGACATGAAGAATGTGCTAGCATGGTGGTGAAGTGTGGTGTTTCCCCAACAGATCTGTTATTACCAATATCCAACCATTTTACCTTACAGGTGATAATGATCTCACTTAGGGAGCTGTCTGAGGATGAAGTAAGGTCATTGTTGGCCAACCGTAGCTCTTCTATGGTGATGTCAGTGTGGTGTAGATTTTGGTGTAGTAATCGGAGTCCGTAATCTTGAATATGGCAGCCATTCAAGTCAAGCTCCTTCCAGTTTCTACAGGACGAGCAGGTTAGTAATTTTGCTAGATCTTCTAAGTTATTAGGTGATAGAGTAGTACTCAGTAAGCTGACTTTTTTATCAGTAAACGTTCCCTCAATAATTTCACAAGTTGAATTATCACCAGCCTCCTGAAAGATTCTGTAGAAGCGAAGACGTTGTAGCTTGTCTTCACGGAATATATCGTCAATGGTGATCTCGTCACGAAGGAACCGCTTGAATGATGGATGTTGTCCACTGGTAAGAGCTGTGTAGAAATTAAATGTATTATAGAGTATATCACTCCAGAAATAATCTTCGAGGATAGAGTACTCTTTGTCAGGTGTAACTATAGTGATGTAGTAAGCAGCAAGAAACTCCTGCACGGAGAAATGTACAAAGTTGAAGGAGCGACTTTTACTCATTAAACCAACATACTCCACAGCATGAAGGAGACCTAAGCCATTAGGATGGTCAGTGATTGCTGGACAGTGTTCTTTGATCTCAGCCAGTGAGAATATGAGTTGGTTTTTGTTTAAAGCTTTGAAGGCAAATTTTGAGAATTGTTTGATGATGTCATTGTAAGGTTGAGGTAAGCCTGTAAGATCAGTGACTTCCTCTTCCAATAATATACCTGACTTTGCAAGATGTCTACAAACGGTCAGGCAAATAAACAATGTGTACAGATCGGTGGAACGAGTTGGAAGAGTAGCGTGTTCATAGAGGAACATAAGGATGGTCATATTGAATGGGACAAAACACAAAGTAGAAATGGTGGGGTGAGTTGTAAGGTATTTGTTAAAATGAGAGATTTTCTCTTCTTCTCCCTTTAGTGATAGTTGAATGAAATGAATTTGGTCTTCTTCAGAGAAGCCCAATATCTCTATTCGACAAGTGGCATTGTCACGAAGACGCGTTGAGGCATGAGGATGAGAGGAGACCACTATGATACTAGCTGGTAATACCTTACGTTGCAACAAACGAGCAATGAAACTGTTTTGTCTCAAGTTAGCTGGCAACTCATCATATCCATCAAGGAGAATAGTGACAGATTTTCCACCATCTTGTAGTAGGTGAGATTCAGCTTCCTTGTCCTGGTTGTAGAAATGGCAGACAAGACACTCGAGTGATTTCATCTCCTGTACAGCAGGATCTCTGAGGTGAAGAAGAAATAGAAAGTCAGTGTTTGTCAATAAATCATTTCTGGCCCACAGGTATGAGATTTCTTTCAGTAACACTGACTTGCCTATACCAGGAGAACCTTCTACTAAGAGCTACTCTCCAAACAATAATATTTCTGCATACTTGCAGTTACAAGTCTAAATATGCTTTTACAGACTTTCAGAACAATACTACAACAGCTGACATAGGTGAAATAGCAGCTGGCAGTAAACATTTTGAGAGTGATGCCATTGAAAGTATGTAGTTTCAGTATGCAAGAGTGCAATCATTATGAGTGTCTTTGCATAGCTGAATGCTGTGGGGTCTATGACAGAAAGTTTGCAGAGCTTCATGGAGACCGATGTGGAGGATGCACCAGTGCTAAAACACTGTGGGAAAATGCTAAATTCAACAATCAGTTAACACATGTACATGATGGAGAAATCAGCATTTCCATACACTGCATGTGCTGTACAGAGTACAAGGCATGGAAAAAGAACCACCCTGATGAGTGTAAGAAATTACAGCAGTATGCTAATAGACCATTTCATTACACAGTATGTCCAGACAAACAGGTGAAGGTAATGGAACAGGGGAGAAAGGAAGTATACACGGGCACCATTTACTCGACAAAATGCACCGGTATTGCATGTACCAGTGGGGACCATCCGTATATGTGTGCATACTGCTTTGAACTGACATGTGGCAAATCTTCACCTTTGTTAAGAAAGTTTAACAGATCTAAACAATTGAGGAATCCCAGGTGCAATGACCTCCGTGCCACCAAGAGAGGAGTTGTACACAAATTTTGTTCTGCTCCCCATATGAAAAATGCCTTAAGCCATCAAACTCAACTAGCAAAAATGCATAAAGAGAAAAACACAAAGCTACAGGCAACAGTGAAAAAAATGTTGCATTCAAAATGGAATGAAAATCAGTCAGCATATCCTTTCTTAGTAGAATTACAAAAGCTGATTGTTGATAAGCAGCTGGGTGATTTTGATGCATCATTTTTAAGCAACTGGGTGCAAAAGAAAGCAAAGGGACGTATCTGGAGAGCAGATGAGCAAGCTCGCTCATTAGCAATTTTGTACAGTAACAAGCTCGGCCAAAAAACAAAGAATTGGCACCACTGCTTGGATTGCCAACTGTTCGACAAACACAGAAAATTAGAAGCAAGAGTTCTAATGAAGAACATTACATGCCTGGCATTAACGGTTGAGCTATACAAAAAGCCTCAGAAAGAGGAAAGGTACCATTGCAAAACAGCATGGATGGTACCCGTGTAATACGCATAGTAGAATTGTACAGGGACCAGTACTTACTTGGTGAAGAGTTTCCTGCAGATGTTCGGTACTATCCAACAGAATCGCAGCTTCCCATTATGCAGGATCCCAAACAAGTAGAGACCTACATTTTGACAGTAAGGAAAAATAACCAGTATGCAGCAGAAGCATACAGTTTGAACTTGTGCGATACAACTGGGGTATTAGATGACATAAATATAGGGTGCATCCCAGAAGCAAAAAAGGGGGTCACTGGTAGTCACATTTTTGCATTGATGCTAGAAATTGAGAAACAGGCCAAGTGTCACAGTTTGTCGCTTGTTGGACATTGTACAGATTCTGCGGGTAATTCTCTTTGTGCACTGGTTAAACTAGCCTCACCCTCAACTTTTCAAAACTTCGATTGCCATATCAAGTTTGTTGGCTTGAAAATAAAGGGATTTGTGTTTTATGCTCCCATTCTTAGAGAAGTACCATCTATTGCATACCCTTGTTGGGACCATTCAGGAAGAACTTCGATCAGAAATTTGATGAATGAGAATATTAAAATTGTTTGTGAAGTGTTGCCAGCAGGCAACATTCAAAAGTATTCTTTTGCCACCATCTATGACCTAAAGGCCCTCAAGGCTATAAGTCCAACTTGCACAATTAGACATGCTGATATTACACCACATGTGCGTCAAAACTGTGATGCCACAGTGAGGGTAATATCAAAAGCAACCATTGAGGCCCTAAAAGAACACATGCCCGAAGCTAAAGCTACCCGTTTATACTTGCAAGCATCATTGTGGATTCATGAGCCATTCCGCAATGAGAAATTTGGTTCTCCAATGGCTGTAGTACAAAGTTTATGGGCAGGAGTGATGACATGGCGGAGATGGAGAAAGTATGTAGAACTAGCCAGTGGTATTGGATTGCAAGATAATTTCATTAGTAGGAGTCACTATCTTACATTGGAATTGCTTGGACATGCTGGGATTCTCCATCAACTTGTTTTGTATTTGTCATTTCCTGACTTGGATATCAAAGAATACAGCCTTAGAAATACTGGGAATAGGAGCATTGAGGCTATGCATTCGGTTCTGCGTGGTGGCACAGCTAATCTACCAATTACATCTGCCAATTTGACCTACCTCAGTAGATTGAATAAAGTAAACCAAATAAAGAAAGCTGAGCATTCATTGCAAAAGATTACAGGGAATTATATTTGCAGCACAAAGAAGCGCCAGATCACCAATGCAAAATCTTCTGGTGAACAAAGTGTTCATGACAAACCATATGAAAAGCCTGCATGTTATAGCGCTTTTGTATCAGATTTAATGGCTTCTTGTGACATGGGTGATAAAAATTCGAAAACACTGCTAGAAGCACTAGCTCCACAATTAGTTACACTGTTGAAGAAGTACAAGCAATGGGATCACTGTCTTGACACGACAAAAGGGTCACTGGAGTCACTTCCAGTTATTATGGCAGCTGCTGAATTGCATGAAGCTACAGCTACATTGAGTGACAACACAATTGATGGACTAATTGGGTACAGTTTAAGAGGCACTGACACTACTGATCATGATGTAGCACAAGAGGACCATTATAAAACTGACACATCACTTGTTCAAGAAGTAGCAGAAACTATGACATGGCTTAGTGATGATGCTGGTCAGGCAGTTGTAAGCAATGATGTGCATGAAGATGGGTGCCATGGTGGTCTGAGTAGTCAGGAAGTTGTAAGCAATGATGTACATGAAGATGGGTGCCATGGTGGTCTGAGTAGTCAGGCAGTTGTAAGCAATGATGTGCATGAAGATGGGTGCCATGGTGGTCTTGCAATTGGCAGTCAGGCAATTAGCAATTATGATGCAGACCGTACTGATGTGAGTCATGATGAAGCTGTTTGCAACTTATTGATTGACAGTGAGGTGAGCCTATTCAGTGAAAAGTGGAATGCTAGAAGTGCTAAAAGTCTCATTAAAACACTCCAACCATTTCATGAAATGCCATCCAAGGATCGACGGAAGAGGTTTGCTGCTGGCCAACTATATGGAGATTCTGAAAAGCCTAACAGTCATGATGTCTCACTGTTTGAGTTTTGGGCAATTGGAACAACTAAGTTGCAAAATGCACATTGCTTTCTACTTGGAAAAATAATACTTATGTCGCATCTGGGCAAGAGCTGCACCAGTGAAATGAAGACAAATCCAAACTTGAACATCATGTTTGAAGTATATGAGTATGACAGTCTATCAAGATGTTACAGTAGCAATGGACGAAGTGGCTTTTTAAAAGTGAAGTGTTTGATAGCAAATGTGAACAATGAAGTTTCACTGGATAATGATAAGATTTCATTTGACTATAGCAAGGTTGCTGAACTTCAAGAATACTTACCATTTCATGATGATGTTGATATTGACTCTCGTTTTCCCAAACAATGCACTGCCAGTGCAACCACTGATCTAGTTGATGACTCAAATGAGTCAGATCCATTTATAGTTGACAAGATTATTAGCAAAAGATTTAACTCACATAAGGTTCAATATGAATTTTTAGTCAGCTGGGTGGGCTACAGCGACCAAACATGGGAACTGCCTTGTAATATACCAGACAAGAAAATCAAGGAATATGAGAGCAGGAACAATCAAGAACCACACACAGTTCCAAGTCATTCATACGGAACAAGGACAAAAAGGAAACAGACTACAAAAAAAGACTATATCAAAACTTTTTAGATATTTTTGTACATATATAATAATATACACGTATTATCGTATACGTATATGAGTCACACAGCATAATTATAGGAACAAATAAATAATCTACATACAATGGTGTCAATAAATCATCTTAGCCATTTTGGTAAGTATTCCTGTATGTGGAGATCACATCTATAAATCTCTTGACTCATGATTCAGAAATTTACTTACTTCAACTGTTACCGAGAACTGTTCAAAGCATTCCAGTATATCTCCATGATATTTTTCAATGGCAGAAACTGATATCAGGATATCTGTTGCCATGTCTTTATAATTTTTGGAACTTGAGTCCAAGGAGTACACAAATCCACTAATAGTATTGCTATATGTATTGGAAAGCTCAATGTAAACTATGTTATATGATAATATCGACTTACGCTGTATACATTACTGTTGGAATTCCAGCTACATAGTAGCAAGCATCAGCTGTTTCTCTGCTCAAATGGCCAAGTGTTGTATTGGACTCCATTAACTTAACCCAATATGATCTGTGATGGTACTTGTTTTGGTAATCTCGAATAAGGTACACTTGCTGAAATGTGGCTGGGTTAAGAAGAGCATAGCCATCATAAAACAGTACTCCCTTTATTGTTGCTTCAAATGTGCAGCACTTTGATACATTTTTTGTCACAGTGGTGGTGGTATGATCAACTCTGATTCTGCATTAAGATATCATTATAAATTCAAAACAGTTACATACCTATTTAATGTATGTAGGCTTGTGCAGTGGTAATACTGGCCGTTGTCCACAGACCCTTAAATGTATATAGCCTTTACAAAAATTAATAATAAATGCATACTGTAGCCAGTGGGACCCAGCTGAAACAGTTGCTAATTGATCACTAGCTAAAGTTGCCAGTGGCTACGCACATTCACTACTTCAACAATATTAAGTGCCAGATACATAAATAGACTGCTATTCAATAATACTAACATTGTATACACCAATAGCTATACCATTAAAATTTATATCGCTATAGAGTGTGTGCTAACTATGAATCACATCCTATAACTATATTCTATCACAGATCTAGAGAATAGGGCATAGTCTGGCTACGCAGGACTAGGCATAAAGGTATTTGGCAGACTGGCTTTTCCACGTTGTGGATTGGCCCCATCAGTTCTAGCAGATATTCATTCTTTTTGGCACCATAATGATATAGTAGCTACGTATACATTATGATTATCATAATATGATTAAAGTACCGGTAAAGGCAGAGCCTGTATACCATAAGGCTTTCAGCACAAGTGCTGAAGGCCTGCACATGGTCCTACTATACTGCTTTACTTTTACTTGATAGCTACGTACATTACCAATTGCAATTTAACTCCATAGCAAAGACATTTGCTTGCCAGCCTAGGCTAGCTATAGTGGTAATCACCTTGCAAGATATCAATGATACCAGTGCTATTCTGTAACAGCTGTTAGGGGGACTTCCCCCTAAATCTCATTCCCACTAAAATTGTGAGTGACAGATATGTACACTGTATGCTGATTTTAGAAGTATGGCATGCAATTATCAAAAATTCCCTCCGCAAATTCAATCTCACACAGTCTGAATACATAAAATTTCTTTTATCATATAATATACACGACATTAAAAATGTTTAATTTGTTTTTAAAAATTTCCTAGGGAACACGATATGGCTATATAGTATCAATAGTTATAGTGATGGCCATGTGAGTATTCAATATCTGAGTGCTTAAGTTTACCCAATTTCTTCTTTACATTTAAAATTCTCCTTAAATTCAATCTCAGAAAGTATAAATTTCTAAGCAAGTTTGCCTTCAAAATAGCATGCACAACCGAGCTACCCCTCACAAAACCTGCTGGATTTTAACAGCTATATATATATATATTCCTTGTCCTCAGTGAGAATGCCCCTATAAGTACCCTATTATTCAATCGCAGATATGTAGCTAGCTAGCGAATTTTTTTTTCTTGGAATATATCATTTCACCCTATTTTTTTAGATTGTTGGCTAATTAGTGTCTGGTATATATCATATGGCCAATGCAATGTCTCACACAAATTGTTTATTCATGATCAGTAGTATATACACAGCATACTAAATAGTATTGTGTGCATGAGTAACACTGCATGTACTATCCTGCCAAGCATAGGGTTTGTGAACTTGGAAAAGTGTAGCTAGCTATACTAGACTTTCATCCAGTCATCCCCCAAATTCTTCAGTCATTTCCCCAAAGCAGAAATCCTAGAATAACCATTGGACGATACACTGAATAAATAGCTAGCAGCTGACTAGCTGGCTGTTACACCATAGTATCTATGGTTACACCTACCGACTGGGGTAGCTACTAAGTTAGCTAGCTAGCTCCACATTTACAGTGTGTGTGTGTGTGTGTGTTGAGGTGTGTGTGCTGGGAGTGTGCGTGTGTGCGGTAAGAGTGTCACAGTCTAAAGGTGAAACTTCGTAGTACATTGACAGTATTAGCAAGAGTTGGTATTAGGTTTTCGCTACATCAGTTTAAGTCAGCTAACTAGCCAGTGACTAACTAGGAACTGAACTTCATTACCTTGCCATGACTCCGTTGCCGGTGAGATTCGCTGGTTAAGACTAGGTAGTAGCTGTTCAGCAGCAGTGCTTGGGTTGTCAAGCGAAGTTTGAGTTTGTGTGTAAACAAACAGATTTGTTTGTAATTTGTTTTTGAGAGCTGCACGAAGCTGGGTCAAGGTCATGAGATTTCTCCGTAACCTAGACAATGGTCAAGGCTCAAAAATCTTCAGGGTCAAAGGTCAAAATCGAAATTCAATCTTGACCGACTTTGACCGCGGTCGCAGATCGTAGTACAGTGCCTATTGGAGTGACACCCCCTTGATGCCTGTTCCAGATGGCATTTTAGCCATGAACAAAAGTATAGCAAATGTCTGCAAACTCTTTGATACGGATGTCTGTTGATGTTGATGGTGCATGTCTCAATGCAATGAGGTTTGGAGAACACAAGTAACATTACAGTACACCATTTACTATTTTGGTGTCCTCGGACTCTCACACAAAAGGGGTGGTATTACTTAAACCCTGCGCTATACATGTACTGAGTGTGCCAAAATACAGCAGCCTATACCAGCTACGGAGATCATGATAGTGTGTTGTCAGTGTCTAGCCTCCAGGGATTATACTTATGTACTTACAATGTAACAAAGTACAAAGAGAATAAATAGCGGTGACTGCTGCTCTGATTGGTGCATTGATTCAGGTACTGTGTGCGTGAAATCCCACCTTGATATTTTCGTCCTTAATCACCAGTTACAACTACGTGTTTACATCTGAGCTTAGTAGCTACAGCAGTCCCAGCAACACCACTGACTTTTCGGTGCACGTGGCGCAAGTGCGCATAAAAGTAAAGTTTCCGGCTCTGAGTTTCCGGTATAGCATACAGCATAACATCAGTTGTGGTTTAAAAGAGTGACCACGTGATTCTTGGATGTCTGTGCATGGAACGCGAGCTCGACCCATATGCTCGAACCATCGAACGCAAGTCAACAAAGTAGGGTGAGTTTTAACAGGTGTCTTAATGTATTCCTTTGTGTTCACTTATGGTTTACGTATAGTTTTTTTTTTACTATGACTATCGCGCAACAACGTATTTCTGGAAACTTGTGAAATCAGATTGTACTGGAGGGCGCGAACACCGAACAATCCTTTTCTTCAGACAGGACAGAAGGTAACAGGGACAGTAAGTTTTATTTGTCGTACCGATAGTTTATTGTGTAAGCTATCGATACTTTTCTTTTGCTTTTCTTTTGCTTTTCTTTTGCTTTTCTTTTGCTTTTCTTTTGCTTTTCTTTTGCTTTTCTTTTGCTTTTCTTTGTAACACTATTCCCGGCATTCACATTTTACGTCTGCTCTTCGTCGCTTTCTTTTACTGTAACTTTTAGTTGTACTTTTCACTGTCCTGTTTTGTATTTTACAACTGTGTGGGTAACCCTGTGTTTATGTTGTCTTTATGTGTGTGGGGAACACATTTGCAGGCCTTCTGTGTACCCATGTCTTGACAAAAATTGATAATCTATCTAGCTAATTATGGTGTTAATATTAAAATTTTACACTGCTCCAAATAATTTTGTACGATCACTAAAGTGCCTGTGTGCTTTGATGTGCTCACTTTAATGTAGCGTTACATGTGTAACATACACATGCTCAGTCATGTATATACATTACCAGCTAGTGTTGGAGGATGAAAGTAGGAGGTAGGACCTGTACCAAGCTTAAGGCGGGGAGCTTAACATTATCTGTATGAGGCTACCTGTATAATAGAGTACTTTGTTGTACATAGTGTAATAGCCTGAATTTAAATGTGTTGTAACAAACTTGTACCTGTTATTGTAAACCTGCTATTTCCAGCCTGACATTGTACCCTTAACCTTTGTGACTGTTAGTATAAATAAGCTGTAATAGTGTGTTGTGTTCTCTTCTGATGTTGAGAGTTATAATAATAGTGATTCTAATAGTAGTTTGTTCAGTGGAGTATTACACAATATACAGTACAGTAGATAATACAGCAACCATTATAGAAAGGTATACTTATGTTGTTATAAAACAGGTGTTGGATCAAATATAAACTACTTCTGTCTCTAGATCTTCACCAGAGCTGCTATTGTTATACATCATCATCGTTGGTGCTGTTGCTGCTGCTGTCAAGAATCATCTTGATGCTGTGGCTATGTCACTGGTAAGTTTGTACATCCTTCACATACACAACTTGGTCCACAATGACTAGACCTTCGTTTTCACCCACAGTTATTTGTCCTATCTTGCAGCTGCAGCTTTTAGTTAAAGAGGAGATTGTTCTCTTTATCCTTTCCATAACCTTACTAGCCTCCCACTCAATATCATAGTGGTCCCCATCTTTGATCCATCCACTCTGTTCTGGTGGTAGCAGGGAAGAGTAAACTTCATGGCGGATTGAATTTTGCCACATCTGATGTACCCAACTGGACCTCAGCCAGTGTCACCATAAAGACATATAGATTGGGACACAGTCTTCCTCACTTATAATCGTATTACTAACTGCTTCTCTTATTTTTCTTTTTTTTATACCCAAATTTTGTGTCTTTCTGATACTGGCAGGATATCATCCACTGAATTATATAACTGTTAAGGTGTTGTGTGTCCATATTTGGTTATGAATGCAGCTATGTGATTTTTAAAGTAACAGGTCCCCACAAGATGTACAAACGATAAAAATCCTATCATATTGGTAGGATTGGTGTGGTGTAAACTTTCAACAACATTACCACCTGAAATAAAACTGGCATATTGTGTGAAATTGTTGATTATTGTAGCTGTAGGTCTGGGTATCTTTGAAAACTATAGTATATACACGTTGAGCTGGTTCCTCAAAAACATTTAATAACTCATGGATGATACAATTACACACAATCTTGAAATTTGGCTCATTTGTAGTACAGCTTTACCAGCTAAAAATATTTCATAATCTTTGCCTGACAATATTTATAGCCAATCAAAATGTTTGCAATAAATTAATTGGGAAGCCATAGAAATACTGTGTCCATACAGTCCTTTCCCAAACTTGTAATGGAGCCAAATGGTATGTGTCTGTTGTTGACACCTTTGCTGTTACCACTAATCATATGAAATATTAACTGTTGAGAAAAAATCCACTTTTAATTTTTAGCTGTTTTTCAGAATTCAGTTCAACTTGTACATACTGTACAGTAGCTGTAGGTTTTTAAGAATCAGATATATTTTGTTGACTGCATTAGTGCTGTGAACCAGTATGCGAAAAACTGGTTTTTAACCAGTATTGTCTAGGTCAGCCAATTACCAGTTAAGAAGCCTTTAAACTGGTTTTGCCCACCCACTTGATATACCATAAATTACCCCTGCTGACAACCTCAAAGCATGTGTAAATATGTAATTGCAATGACTGCTATTGTAAGACAGGATGTTGATGGTCACCTTGGTACCAGCAGGCATGTTGAGTACCATTATAGTATGTCTACCAATACCACTGTATTACACAGAAACCAGTTAACAGGTTAACTGCCAGTTATTGGTTACCAGTTAACTGGTTTTGAATTGTTATCAGGTTCACAGCTCTATACTGCATGGTGGACATTGAGCTGTATGTTGTTCTCAGGTATACTTCACCCAATGTTGTAGACATCTGTGTCTGGTGAGCATTTGAGGATCCTTGTTGCGCTAGTCTGAGTAGTGTGTTGCCAAATTCTATAAGGCATTGGTGGTATAAGATGGTACTTTCTCTGGTAGCATAACAGAAGTTATTAGCCAATCAAATTCATCAGAAAACACCCACCTGTTATGAGCTGTTGTTGGTTATGTACTAAGTGTTGGACCATCTGTAAGAAATATAATCCAATTAATTCCACTATTGCTCTTTTACAAGTTGAACATTCCAATAACTCTAGCCACCCTTGAGGAATATGAGAATTAATGTTAAAGGATCATGTGATGATGTTGTTATGGTGCCTGACCTGTTCAAACTGTTTGGATTAAACTTGTTTACTGTTGGGATATCAAATACTAGGTGGACTTCAACATTACCCATTTTGATGTATTCCAGAACATGTTGATTGTACTTAAACTTGCTGTAATCAGCCATAGTTGTTGTTCTCCTCATTGGCTTAGTATGAACGTCACATCGATAATGACTGCTTGAGGTAGCCATGGTAATGACTAGCAATATTTCAAAAAAATTGGAATTTTCAACTAGAGTAGGGACCATAGCACATCGATAAAAAGTACTGAAACAAGCTGGAGTAGTGCACAATATTAAATCACAGTAAAACAATAAGAAGTGTTATATCCCTACTGTGCTCAAGATACCATAATGGAAATGCACAGTAGGGATATAACACTTCTTATTGTTTTACTGTGATTTAATATCATGGACTACTCCAAATTTGTTTCAGTACTTTTTATTGATGTGCTATGGTCCCTACTCTAAATTCCAAATTTTTTGAAATACTTGCTTGTTAACTATTGTTGTAAATTATGCTGTTATGATTGGTGACGCATACTGCATTTGAAATGGTGCCACACGCCCCAGCTATATTGTCTGAAAAGTAAAATATCCATTACACTTTGTTGTCAGCTACGTTTGACCCGTTAGACAGCAGTACGGATCAAGAGCTGTTTGAAAAGCATCTCTGCAACCCACGCATACCGAAAGAAAGGGTTGGTGCCGTGCATCCCAGTTATATCAGTTATCGTCTGAAAAGTGAAGTATCCATTACACTTCGTTCAACCCGTTACACAGCAGTATGAATCAAAAACTGTTTTATAAACATCTCTGCAATCAAAGTAGCCACTATGAAAAATACAGACGATATTTGTTACGAAGGGAAGCCATCACATGCTACCACCAAATCGACACTTTGCTGTCAGCAAAGATGAATGGGACACAAAGGTGGACACTGGTTAGTCCATGAAGAATGCATTGTACATACTGCGGTATGCCAAAAGGCACTCCTTGGGCTGAAGCCATGTTGAACAGGGAAAAAATCAAGTCCGTAGCCTTAGCTGTTATCGAGTTACACTTGTCTAAAGGCATCAGTCAGTCAGTCAGGTAGTCAGTAGAAAATTCCATAGCAACTTGTTGAAAGCGTTTTGGGTCGATCTGAAAGCTTGTTTGGGCTTAATTTTACTTAACCAATACTGCCTGATCATCGTCTGGGAAAATTGAGGCTGTTTTAATGGTGATGTTATTTCGTGGGCCACGCCTACTCCTTTGTGGTCCCTACTATACACTGCGATAACCTCTGGTTGTGCTGACTGGTAACGAAGTTGTAGCTTTTCTGTCCAGTTGCTTTTATTTGATTTGTGTGGACAGCCATCTTTGTCTACTAATAACATATGGTATTGCTCCTCACCACAATCAAATGACTACATATCATTGTACCACTGCAGCCAGTGTCGCAAACATTTAATGATTTGTCTGTCCTCTTGCTCTTTGCGTGTCATTTTCTTCTTTTTAGTTTTAGTAAAAGATATCGTCAGCAGCTTTTGACGCCAGAGCGGAGCATTTGTATGGCTGGGTGATTCTAGTAGTTTAGTGCTAATGTATTGCCATTAAGCCACTGTTCCTATCTCGAGAAAAGTCATCATATCTACGGATTGCTCAGGAGTAGCTATTTGGCTGCTGAAAACATTGACAACAATTCTTGTTCTCCTACTCCACACTTCATAACTTACCGCTTTCCCCAAGACTACTGGATATTTTCTTCCCAGTGTTGTGTGTGAGGTGTACCATTACTGATGGTTGAATAATAAACTGGTTCCTTGAATCTCTCGTATATGTGAGAAGTTCTTGAGTGCTTTGATCCTTCAGTTTAATGATGTTTTTTGGTAAGGGTATTTTGGCCGAGTTACAGTACTTTTCATATATTTATACACATCTCGTGTGCTTCATCAAAAGCCACTGCATGAAATTTTCTTCCTATATTGGTCACGGTAACCCCACCTTCTATCAAACACTGTAATAGATGAGTTGGGAAATGTTTTATTTGTGTTAAATGTCTGGAGATGATCCATCAGCAAATAGCAGGGCCATTCTCTTAAGGCTAGCCAGACATCAATTCCAATTGTTGCTACAAATTGCAAAATACAATGCGACAAACCAGTGACAGTTAATAAACAAAAAATCGGCCCACAGATGCCAAACTTTGTCGTTCTCAGCCATTTAATACAATTATTCCTTGAAACAGGATGCGGTTTCTTGTAATAGTGCTCCAGTGTGTGCCATCAACTGTTGTATTGACCGAGACTCTTCAAGTGATGTAGTTAAAACACACTTTACATTATCAATGAGGTAGGATGGATCTGAATTAGTGATATGTGTATGAAGCATTTCCCTATAGTGTGTTTCCCACACTTGTAGTAAAAAGTAATGTGTTGTAAAACCACTACAGGACTCCAGGGACTCTGGGAGCCACAACTCACTGCTAGTTCTCTCAAGCTACACCTTAATAATCCGTTCATATGTGTCATGGTGAAGGTAGAAAATACCAGGGCCATCCTCTTGGGACTAGCCAAACGTAAATTTTTAATTGCTGATATGAATTGCTAAATACAACGTGACAAAAACACACTTTACATTATCGATAAGGTACTGAATTAGTGATATGTGTATGCAGCATTTCCCTATAGAGTGTTTTCCACACTTGTAGTAACAAACAATGTGTTCTTTTGAAACTACTACAGGACTCCAGGGACTCTGAAAGCCACAGCTCATTGCTAGTTCTCTCAAACCTCATGATAGTACACCTTCATTATTACAGGCTGATAATTGTTCAGTGTATGTCAATCTCCTGGGAAAACAATTAATTTCTAGTCTGTACTGCTGTATAATATTTATCAGGTGCTGGTATGTTTTTCCATCACCAACTAGATCAACCCAGCCATCCTGCTCCTTGATGTTAAACTTCTCTATATACCGTATATCAATTAAATTTGGCGGTGAACTAAATTTGGCGAATTGGCGATTTGTCACTAAACCGCCAAATTTAAATTTCGTCAATATTATTTTCAAACCTTGAGTCAAGCAGTTGTTGAAGTAGGTTTTCGACAAACCTTCGTGGATACTTGTTAAACTGGCAAATTAGTGTGGTTCCACACATGCAAATGGGTGTGACTTACCATAGATAATACCTCACCTATATTATCTATGGACTTACTGACTAGACTAAAACTCGTACTCGATTAGTGGGCGTGGCTCCATGCAAGCTTGCAGACATGAATTCGTGCACAGAAATGGGCGAGTATGCCTACAGACAGCAAATAATGGTGTGGCTATGAAAGAAATTGGAGCACAGATATTCGAGTACAGTAGGCGTCTATGGAAGCAGAACCAGAATATTCTTTAAAGCGAGTCAGTACAGTATAGTACTTATGCCATTCACCAATTTTTCAGTGAGAGCATTTCGCCAAATTGAAATTTTGCCATCTGCAATTTTATAGCAAATCGTCAAATATTAGTTTCGCCAATATTTGTTGTCATACGGTAGTAGATCTTCAGTAACTATTCACATTGTCTCATCACTGTCTGATTATTGTTCACTAGTTTAACAAATCTGAGATGACTATCTTCACACTATCACTGTTTTCTAAAAGCATCTTAAATCACTAAGGGTGCAGTTAAAATCCTGACAGCGATGAGCCACGTACTCCAATGTAATGTAGGAAAAAAGATTTATGGCTAATCAGCAGCAGCCTTCTTTACCCTCCTCAAAATCCTCCATAGTCAAATGTCTGGGTATGTTGTAGCTGTGTGGCACTACTGGTGGTGTCTTTAACAAGTGATGATGTTAACTGTCTTACTACTACTGTATGTGGTCTCTTTGGTCCTAGTTTGCCAACGTTATGAGGTGAACTGCCTGGTGATTTCTTAAAGGCACATTTAGAGACTGCATGGGGAATCTGTGGTTTGTGGTGCAACATGTTAATCTGGTTTTGGTGGAAGGACAGCGGCAGTCACGCACATTTTTTATTGTGGTAAACTTCTAACATAGAACTATTTGTACTGTAGTAACATGGTAGCTATGGTGTTGGTTCCCACAATTAACAGCTGTGTAGTTTTGTAGCATGTCCAAATTATCAACAGAAGCTACTGTAAATACTGCTGGAGATAGTTCATCTCCCACAATCTACATGTTGGTTGTTTGGATGTCAGCATGCTGAGTAGCAAACGTATTGTGTGTGTGTCAGGTGAATTAGTCTATTGAGAAATCGTAACAGCTGTTGAGATCGTCCATAAATTTCAACAGCATCTGCCTATCACGTTATGTAACAAATATTTATTGCAAGTTATTAATTATATGTACAGCAGAAAGCTCAGCACAAAGAGTACGCCAGTTCAAATAATCTTCCTCCTTGTTCCATTGAAAACACTTTGTCAGCACTTTTGCTGTGTCCTTATCCATGTTGCAGTCCTTTCAAAAAATTTTGCCAAGGACTTAAATGATTTTTCTGACTTCAAGCCATGATAAAGGAGATATACTGGGTAGCTAGTGTTGAAATCTGACTATCATACAATACAGGGATACAAAATATACAAATAATTTTAATAACAAAAGAGTGTTGTTATTGATGATTATCATTAGAAATTTCAGTAAAACATTTATAGCTAGTACATGTATTCAGGGACTGATCCATGGAGGAGGTCTAGGGGGTGAATTGCACTTCAAACACTTTACCAGCACTTTGGCCGTGTCCTAAGTTTCTTGTATATGGTGCACTTCTTTCTGAAATTGCTGCCAAGAATGTGGATGATTCATCTTGCTTCAATCTATGAAAAATGCCATATTCCCTCTTTACATAATAGAATACTTTACATGATGACTATCCAATACAACTTGCACCAGAACTTTGTCTATATAGCCACCTATGATTTTTTTTGGATTCAGTTGATTGACTACTTCCTCAAGGGAATGCACAGCATGTACTAAACAATATACTAAAGTTATACGGTCTTTTGTAATATAATTAATTATCATAAATTTCTTGTCCATGTTGCAGCAGTTCTTTCAAATATTTCTGCCAACAATAGTAGTAACATGGTAGCTATGGTGTTGGTTCCCACAATTAACAGCTATGTAGCTTTGTAGCATGTCAAAATTATCAACAGAGGCTACTGTTAATACTGCTGGAGATAGTTCATCCCACAAACTACTTGTTGGTTGTTTGGATGTCAGCATGTTGAGTAACAAACCTATCATGTGTGTGTCAGGTGAACTAGTGTAGCATAGTCTATTGAGAATTCATAACAGCTGTTGAGACCCTCCACAAATGTCGACAGCATATACCACCAAATCATGTATCTATCAGTTGTTTAGGATTTGTACAAAACTGTAACATGTTCAGCAAAAATTGAATGTTCTCACTTTTTAAGGTGTTTATATCTCTTCCTCCCAATGTAGGGTGTTTTCCCTTACGTACTGTTGTAGTGATGGAATTGACAAAATCAAGGAGTAATGATTAATGTTTTCAAGTTCACCATCAACATCAAATGATATTGGATCATTTCTCCTTGTAGTGGATTGTCTATCAATCTCTTCATGGATCAAATCATTATAATGTGAAGGATTACTAATAGATCAACACCATATATGGTAAAGAATTGTGTCACATTTCATGTGTACACATATGCACAACCTGTAGATGTAATAATCATTTACCAGAGAACAGCAAGTGGCTGTCTTCAGTGTCTATGGTTACCTGTGTAGACTTGATGAAACCAGTAAACTCTGAATCATATGATTGCCAAAACATCCTTCAAGCTCATGAAATGTAAAACGACTTTTTCCATTAGTAAGTTGTATAGGACAGCTTCAAGGACAGCTTTGGTTAGTTTATTAGTGGTATTACCACTGTACTTACTACTAACCCATTCTTCTTTAGACTGTTGTAGTGCTGTGTTGTTGCCATATGTGTGGTGGTTAAAGATTCTATGATGGAACAATGAATCCTGTAGCAGGTAAAGCATGTGTAGTCATTTGGTTCATAGAATCCTCACAACAATAAGTCATACTCCTTAGATTTAAAAATTTTGATTGTGGGTTTTAAATATTAGAAACATTCGAATAACCCGTAGTTTTTCATTGAAAACATTCGAATGTTCAATTCTAGCATTTGTTTATGCACTAGCAATAGTGCAGACGCTATGAACACTTGTCAAATGGTCAAAATGTTGCACTTGCTTGTTGAAATACTCTTTGATAAAGACAGTAAAGTGAATGTAAAGTAGTAGTTTTATCACTGTAATCAACCTCACACCTGTGCTAGCTGTGTGTAGCATTTTTGGCTTTACATCCACCTGACTGTAGACAACAGGCTGTTAACTAAGTGTAAACAATAGCAAAGTACATGTTAACAACTTGACACCTGGTGCCTGTGGTGTCCTGAATGCCTCATAATAAGGTTGTCTGTACAGAACAAATGACCCACCTGTGCATTTAATGTGGAGTAATTCTGATAATTTGTCATTTGTGGTAAACATGGGTTGGATTAATCTTTCATTTTCCACATTCTCACATTGAGGATTACTACATCTTGTTACAGTTAGGGAGAAGATTATTTGAAGGTTCAAGATTACTCTCAGCTACTACTTTCCATGATGGAATGTGTTCCTGCTTTTGGCCATGTCACTTGACCTCCACTAGTCTCCTACACACCAGTGTACTGTCATTGAGGGACTTCCCCTAGTGTTTCACAAAGTAAGTATGCCCCATATTATGTACATTCTTTTTAACCAGTCACATGTCCTCAGCCAGCCTTAGGCCAGCTGTGGGCACTCCTGGTCTACTAAAATTGTTTTCATAAAGGTTGTGTGTGCGTGTGCAGGGGCGTAGCAAGGCAAAAAATATGAGGGGGGCCCATGCATGAATGTACTGGTATAAGAGGGGAGGGTGAAGTTATGTACTTGTGGGAACATGCATAGTGCGCGAAGCGTACTCAGAGCATGCAAAGCATGCTCTCCTTCTAGGGGGTCTGGGGGCATGCTCCCCCAGGAAATTTTTGAAAAATAAGTGTTATAAGACTGAATCTGGAAGCAAATTTAACCATTATTTCGGATTACAGGCATGGTTAAATAAAGAGTCTGATAGCAATGATGTATACCATGCATGTGAACATGCATGTTTTTGAATTAATTTCCTATGTTAGAAAAGTACATAAATAAGATGTACATATGTGACTGGATTTTGGAAAAGCGATCCAAATCGCACATTAGAAGTTCCGAGATAAACGGTTTCAAAGAATTGAAGCCAGCATAACTCTCCAAGGATAGCAAGCACGCGTATGAAATTTACACAAAAGATGCATCAATCTGTTACCTTTCAAGCCACTTCCAGTACTTGTAGCTGCTTGTACAGTTTCCCGCCAAATAAGATAGAAAATCTGAGCAGTTGGACGAGCGAAGTAGTATCACGAGTGCTCACAAAGGGGTGGAGGCTGGGGGGTGGCGGGGAGGGCAAAAGTTATGCCTCAAAATGGAGGCAGACCATGATTGGAGTCCAGACACGAGATTACAGGGCTGTGCTGGCTCCCTAGTGGCTGATATGTAGCAAAATCAACAGAGAACATGTCTGGCCAACATTATAAGGCTGTCCACCAGTATACCACTGACTCTTGCCAAGCCAGGTGCTTCACAAGGCCTGAAACCGCCATTTGAGCACTCCACACCACCCAGAAAAGACGTGTGTAAAAACCAGCCTCGTGTAGTTTGAGTAGTGCTGAGGGTCAAAACTTGTAGTACGATAGTGTAGCTATCCACTGGTGGTGTTAGTTTGATTTTGCCTGATGTGCGATTTGGATCGGTTCTGTAAAATCTGGTCACATATATAGCTATAGCTATAAAAATACTTAGCTATATAATCACAACACAATATTATTAAAACTTTCCAAAATAATACATTCTACGTTTGTTTGCAGATGCAAAGTCCTTAGCTAAGTTACACAAGTCAAGTGAATCTGTAATGTCTCTGTGGATATATAATAGGAACAAATTATTTAATCTGGAACTTGTCATAGTACTTCTGAGATAAGTTTTCACATGTCTGAGGGAAGAAAAGGAGCGTTCAGCAGTAGAAGTTGTCACTGGAAATGTTAGATACAATTTTAAAAGTTTATCAACCTCTCGTAGCATGCCCTTGTATATTGAACTCTCGTTCATTACACTTGCTATTGTTCTCACATTGGTTACCTTTTTTATGCCTAAACAACTTGTTTTAATTGCATCTGGTAGCATTGACAGTTGGGTCTTCAAGTTTTCAAATGCAAAATCATTCTTCAAATACATCTCTAAATCTGGAGAGATACTCTTTTCTGTATTACCATTAGAAAATTCAATAAGAATCGATTCAATTTCATTTACAATTCCTAGATCCTTTTGAATAAACCTTCTTTCAACTTCACCAGCAGTTGCTTCAGCTACTTCAAAATACATGCGACGGTGTCTGTCTTTTGGAGTTTCATAAATGTGGGAACTTGCACCATCATCAATTCTTCTAGGCCTTTTTCTTTGATGTGGAAGGGTCGGTTCTGCTGTTAAATTGACACTTTCACGCATCACTTCACTGTAAAAACTATTAAACCTTGCTTCATTTCTCATGGAATTTAAATGCGTTATGAGAAGTTGAGCACCACGAACTGCCTCTTGTACAGTGACATCCTTTGCTTGAATATTTATTGATACCTGTTCTGCAGCAGAAAATATGAGATATGCAAGTTTTAGACCAAAAAAAGTATCAAAATTGTCCATCTTTGATGCCATTCCATTAGCTTTTGCAGCATACTCATCATGACCTTTACTAATCTCATCTAAAGCACTCTGGATAGTGCTGTAATATTTCAATATACTGGAAATCGATGAGTGTCTTACAGTCCATCTAGTTGGACACAACATTCAAAGATGTGGTGTCAGTTCACCAGTATTAACAGTTACTTCCTTTCTTAGACTTTCAAACAATGTTAATCTTTTAGGAGACATTTTGATCAGTTGTGTTAACTCATAAATAAAGTTTAAAACATCTCTTATCATGTCACAAGTCTTTGTTACATCCTTTAAGCAAAGATTCAAACTGTGAGCAAGGCAATGAACGTACAACGCTTGCTCAACTTCTGCTTTAAATAGAGCTTGCACTCCATTATTGATGCCACTCATATTGGATGCACCATCATAAGCCTGACCTCGGCATTGATTGATTGAAAGCGAACATGTAGCGATTAAAGTATCTTTTACTGCTGAAAAGATTGTTTGGGCTTTAGTATCAGGTAACTGAACAAGGCCAACAGTACTTTCATGTGTTTCATAATTGTCATCTGTCCACCTAAGGGACATTGACATTTGCTCATTGTGAGAAACGTCTGTGGCCTCATCTACAATTACAGAGTACCATAATGATTTGCTAACATCAGCTAAAATGTTCCTCAGAACAGATTTGCTCATTAATGTGATAATCTCGTTAACAATTTCTGGTGATATGTACTCCCTCCGATTGAGCCAAGAGATCATTTCTGGACAATCTTTTGCCTGTAGTAGTAGTAATTGATAGAGGTTACCACTAAATGATTCTGCATCCTCTCTGTGACCACGTAAGGGCAGTCCTTGACGTG
Organism: Dysidea avara; assembly: GCF_963678975.1. Classification (NCBI taxonomy): domain Eukaryota; kingdom Metazoa; phylum Porifera; class Demospongiae; order Dictyoceratida; family Dysideidae; genus Dysidea; species Dysidea avara. The sequence goes on from NC_089273.1 coordinate 53,291,643, forward strand.
AAAGGTATTGGATTGCTTGCAGTAGCTTCATAAACATTTTTCTATGGTACTCTTGATCTTTCTTTAGCTGAGTATCACATAGGGCATCAATTCTAACTCCTTTGGCCTTGGCTGTAAGCTTTTCAACAGCCTCCCTATGCATGTTACTGCATTCATGCTCACGAAACTTTTCGAGAGCTTTCTTCCAATTGTTAAAACCTTGACGAATAAAAGTTGACTTTGCATGTAAGGAGTTCAGCAAGCACTGCTCATTAGCTGCTCTACAAGTTGCACAATATACCTTATATTCAGATGTACACACAGTGATCCAAGGATGTGCTTCATACCAACTACTTTGAATCGTTCTTGAATGAGATTTCTGCTTGCCATGTTCTTTGATAGAGTATAACTGTTGTCTTTTAGAGCTATCAACTGCTGAAGGATGGTAAGGAATGTTAAAGTTAGTACAGCACTGACACTCGCATGGACTAGCAATGGATGACGATGATGGACTACTAGTGGTAGCAGTAAGTGATGGCATATCCCTAACTTGATCAAGTTGATGGTAATTCAACAATACAGCTTCACTCAAACTTTGACTTGAGGTATCTGGTTCAAACGAGTGAGGTTGCTCTGATTCAGCTACCTCCATCAGATTCACGCTCACAGATCCATCATTACGCACACTGTTATGGCTAAAACAAGGCGGATTTTCAGATCCACCTCCGCTAGTACCGCTTGAGGAGCCTCCTTTAGAAGCTCCTTCACTAACAACCGAATTCTGTGAGCCTCTGCTAGTGGTACAAAACAATTCGTTTAAAGTTTTCTGCCGAGACATAAAACAGCTCTTCGATAATTATCTAACACGTGTCACCATGTGCTAGCACCACGTGAGTTTTAACATAATTATTTCACAGCATTTTAGCGCCTCTACAATTATTTCAAATAAACTGGGTATGCTTTCACTCAGTGTCTCCCTCGGTGTCTCCAATCAATATCGTCAGTCAGGGAAGACAATACATCAGCGAAAGTAGGTATGGTTATATCACGTGATGTATTACTGTAAAATGGCTCCTGCTGGCAACTGAATAAGACCTGGCCTGTTCTCTATATGCATGGCCACAGACTAGGGGGGCCCTGGCCCCTGTGGCCCCCCCTGTTCCTACGCCCCTGGTGTGTGTGTGTGTGTTGTCTGTTCACATCCACTTGAGCAAAATCATTAAGTGAATAAATATCAGCCTGTAGTTTGTGGTAGTCATCTACTGTTCTGATGGTAGTATAAAGCAAAACATCATCTGCGTATAACTTAATCTTACATCTGGTAAAAGCAACTTTTACGTGAGAAGTAAAAGTGAAATTAAGTCTGTAATAAACTTCTACACAGGTAAACTTTGCTCTGAAGTGGTCTCTGGTCTGAAATACAGATGTTGCAACTCTCCTCAAACTTTGTGAATTACCTTCCCTTCAGGTTTTCCAGGCATTTAACAACTGAAAAACAACGGTGCGAGCCTCGTAGACTACCAGGAGTAGCCTATTCCTTTGAGTTGGGAAGTGGGCATATCCTCTATGTTTGCAAACAAATATGAAGGGCAGCTTTGCGGCTTTGCCGAGAGAATTTGTGGGATAAAAACACGATAGTCAAACTACTGTATAAAACAGTTTAGAAGATACCTCTGTGTGTACTATGTTGGTAATAGCAGTTCGTTTAACAAGCACTTCCTTAGCAGTGCATAGCAATGTAATCGAAGAATTGCAAAAATTCATGAATTGCAAAATCTGAGAGTTACAATAAATTCATAATATTATGTATATTGCACAACCAAAAACCTTCACAGAATGCAGCTTCTATACATTGCCTAAAGGCATGTGCTTGAAGCGTCAACAACCAATTGTAACATCAACTCGTATTCCTTCTAAGAAAATTCAATGTTCCCATATACCAGCTTTCTTGACAACTTCATCAAGTCAATTGTAGACATTTTGACAAGACTCAACTGTAGTTATTCCTAAACAAATTACTAGATATGTGTAGTTTCATATGTTGAATCAACAGAGGATTTTCTGAGGCTGCTCCTTCAGCAATAACCAAGCATTGATGCACTACTCTTGGTAGGTTCGAAAAGCAACACACACCACACAAGCACACAGGAAGCTAATCATCTTCCAATATTCGCACACTTTTGGAACTCATCCTAGATGAAATAAAGAAAGGGTGTGTTACTCAAGTCATCACAAATTACGTTTTATCACCTCGGTTTAGTTGTGCGGTTTTTACCGTATATAGGGAAACTTTGGCAGGGATAACTTTCGCGAATTTGGTGATCCGCTACAAATTCACCAAAGTTTAACCCTCCAATTACTCGTAGCACCTGAGATTAGCATCTCTATAGATATAGATTGGCTTCAATTTGTCAAATGCAATGTAGTTTGTTATTCATCAAAGTTTCCCTCTATACGGTATTCACCCTGGGGGTTAATATTGACTGCCCTATAGCTATGCATATATGAACATTGATCAATTGGAGTACTACATGTAGTGCAATGGATTGCTAGAGTGACTGAGTAACTTGACAGTGACTGCTGTGTGATCTTTTCACTCAGAGTGCATGACTGCTCTATTAGAGTATACTTTAAGTGACTGCTTTATTAGAGTGTTTTGATCATTTTAGCAAATCGGGATCTGAACAATGCTCCCTAGAATTCGTATACTTTCCCAGTAGCTAAAGAGTATAATTTTTGAGAAACTTTCCAGAAATTTTTGAAAGTTTTGAGAAATTTTCAAGAAACTTATGTTATAAATCATGAAAGTTTTGAAACAAGAAACTTTAAAGAAATTTCCAGTAAATTTTCAAGAAATGTCCCGGAACTGGAGTTTTGCTTTCGCTGTGAATGCCCACCCAGCACAGATTAGTAAACTGGCTACTCAGTCTATAGACAACATAAACATTTAACAATAACACTAAGCCATGCTTGTGCCCCTGTATGTTTGTTGATTCCCCCGGGCCACAACATAGTTATCATGTACGTTGCAAGAACAGTTTTACCTAACTGCAAACTTGTCACATCTACCCAGATCTTCTTCCATTCATCTGGATTCTCCTTAGTCCTAAAGCCAACTGGGAAATTGCTTTTGTCCGTCTTTCATTAGTCTGTACCATTAGATGTCTAATAAAACGTTTACTTTATATCCAGTACTGTTGTCCACTGGGTAGCTTCACCAGATTGGAGCATATATTTAGACACTTTACCAGCACTCAAAATGTTCTCACGTGATGCCCAGTGTTACATAGAGTTTATTAAATTGGCAAAGGAATCTTGGCAAGTTCAAGTATATGCATTTTGATTATAGAAATTGTTGGAAGTATTACAAAGTGATAGCAAGGGTGTATTTTTAGTCTGTAGTAATTACGGGCGCACGCGCAGGAGAGCGCCAGGCTTGCTACAGAAATTTTGAGGTTTGACACATGTGGATACTAGTCAGTGTAAATTTGAATGTATAACTGAACTGCTAGTCCAGCCATGCCTATTAGCTACTCGGTGAATTTGAGATGGAGGGTAATCTGGATGATTTTGGGCAAAAAGAAGAGCATAGACGAAGCCAGACTCTACAGTATATGGGTTGTACTTGCCAAGTTATGAAGCATGTTGCCAGCCAGAGAAGTGATGAAGAGAGAGCAACATACATGGCTGAGATCTCCAAGTATGATCCAGCAATGATCATCTCGACTGATGAGACTGGTTGTGATAGGCGTCACAGTACAAGGAAATGTAGCTACAGCATTGGAGGATTAACGCCAAAACACTAAAGTTACTAAAGTTATAGGGTCTTTTGCAATGTAATTCATAATTCATGTGCTGTATAGAAAACCATCCCTAACATGTCTACAATTACTTAATCTGGGGGCTTTGGGTGGTCCGTAGCTATATACATGTCTTGGTGTACTATAGATCATCTAAAACATACAAGTACAGCTACACACGACAAGTTACCTCATTGAGAAGATTTATAACAAATCATCTTATGAAATTACTTTACATAATATAAATAATTTATTGCAAGTTATCAATTGTATATACAACAGAAAGCTGAACACAACTTCATCCTGGTTCTGCTACAAACACTTTCCCACCACTTTCACTATGTCCTAAGTTTCTTGTCCATGTTGCAGTTCTTTCAGAAATTTCTGCCAAGAATTTAATTGAATACTCTCATTTCAAGCCTTGAAAAATGCTCTTTAGATTGTAATATACTTTATAACAATGACTATTCAATACTACTTGCTTGAAAACCTTGTCAAGTGAGTTGAGATTATTGTTATCAGCTGGTGTGTCTCCTATCAGAATAGTAAAGATTCCACACATTATAAACATCAGTTTCATTTTGTTACTTCTTCGTAATGGTGGATCAATTTGAGTGATATATCACATGGCACAGTGAGCACCTTTAGAATTTATGGTGATCATGAGTCCGTGATCATCAGGTACTTCTTCCTGAAGGGAATAAACAGCTTGTACTAAGTTATAGGGTCTTTTGTAATATAATTCATCACCACAATGAACATTGCATCACAAGAAAGAACAAGTCACACACGGGCACAGCTGAGGAGACATTGTCATGAGGGATCAGGTTATCCAAGGAGCAACTTTGTGAGCTGTCTGCACAGCATCTAGCAACGTTCTACTTCTGCCATGATGGTTACTACTGGCAGCCATAATGGCATGCAATGGCCTAAACTGCCTCTGATACAGTATTATTTACCTGTAGTAATTCAATAATATAAATAAACAAAAAACTAACCTTGTGTTCATAGTGGTCACTGAGTAGTACACATGTGGTGTTGGTGGTGAGTGACACTGTGGCTAGACCAAATACTCTTTGCACACTGCTAATCGATTAAGTGTCAGCTGGGGTGCATAAGGAACCAGAATTATGTGATTCATCACCATGTAAGTGGCTAGGAGACAGTAGAGAGGAGCTGTGGAGTTTCATACTGTTGTATAGCAGATAGAATGGAATGGTCAATTTGGTGAAAGTTTTAGTAAAGGTCTACTGATGATTTGTAGTACCTGACTGTCTGTAAGTTTCATTTTCATTGTGTACATTTAAATATTCCCACACCTGTGGATGACTGGCCCTGGGCCCAGGTGGCCCAGGTTCTGGCTACTCCCCTGAACCATAGTGACAGGTCCAGATTTTAAGCTGATAGTCCTAAATGTCTTAGTATAGTTACACTGTACACCATTTAGGGAAAGAGCCGTTATCATTATTATTATTTTTTATTATTATTATTATTAACACTTTACAGTGACCAGCACTGAAGGTCTGACAGCAACATGTGCTGCAGCCTTAGGATTACCTAATTTAATTGCAAGGACTTAGACTTAATGGCTTATAGCTGAAAAGGTGTAACAGAAAAGGGGCCAAAGTAAGGAGAGAAAAAAATCCCTCCAACCCCAGGATTCGAACTGCAGGTCACCCAATGTCTAGTCGGGGCATCTAGTTATAGCTTTGTACAGTGAAGCAGATAGCATGATAGCTCTTGTTGTCGCAAGTTTCTAGTTCATCTTCTTGATGTCCGTAAAGACATTTCTTCAAAGAATTCATTTACTTGTGACCTCATGTGGCAAAAAATTCATATTCTCTCTTATGACTATAGTAAACTTTACATGGACTACTGTACATTACAGGTTAGTCCAAACTTTTGTTAGCTGCTTTGAAATTCTTTTTTTGAAATAGCTGGCCTATGAGAATAGTAAAGATTGCATACAACATAAATAACAGTTTTATTATGCTATCTCATCTTAATGGTGGATGTGTTCTAGTGATACATCACATGACACAGTGAGCTCCTCTTGTATTTATAATGATTATGAGTCCCTGATCATCAAGTACTTCTTCCTGAAGGGAATAAACAGCTTGTACTAAACTATAGGGTCTTTTGTAATATAATTGATAACATTACATCACAGGAAAAAAGGCATCAGACATATCAGTAACTGTATATACTAAAACAAAAACACCTTTAAAATTGTTCTTTTGTAAAAAAACCTCGCAATACAACAAAACCTTTGGTATATTGTTATATAAGAGTATTACTAAGTAAGGAGTCCCTGTTATATTGTAGTAACACCGCATGAAATTTTGCTGAAAATGTCATATTCTTCTCCTTCTCTTCCTCCTCCTTTACATACTCATTCCCTTTTTTAACTTGTATATCTTACACTGTGATTATTCCACAGCCTTGGTTTTGCTATCACAAGTTCTTTGGCTAGATAAGTTTCTTCAGTACAAATCTTGGAACTCCACCTCTCTTGTGAGAGCCACCATAAGTGATTTTCTCAAAGTTTGATTCATTCACTCTTGTGCTTCATGGTACAATCTTGGATATGTGATTAAACATATGGAGTAGTTTCGCTCAATTATGACCTGCCATTTTTCTGGGAAGTGGTGAGTTAATTTCCACACTTGTGCTCATAGGACAGTAACGTCGCCTACGCTAATTGCTGATTTATTTTGCGATCTTTTAGAACCCTATCTTAAATTCAAGACAATTCTAACTACAGTAGCGTTTATTTACAGTTGCTGAACTCAGTGCAAATTCGGCCATAAACGTCAACGCTAGGTGAACATGAACAGTGTAGTAACCTCAATGAACTTGTTATCACGCGTGCTATTCTTGTAAGTGTTTGATGTTCAGTTGTTATGGGTCTGAAGTAGCTAACACAGCCCACAACACAGCTTTGTTTTTGCATTTCAAGGTAGGTTTTAGGTGTGCGTTCTATTAGAGTTAGTCGTTCATGTAAATAACTCACAGTAGTTGCGCGCCCTACTTTCCTTGGCCGCACGACTCACTACCGTGAGTCTTGATTAGGGATCATGAAGGTTTGGGCTTTTCTGGCCAAAAATATTATCCTAAAGTCAGCCTGAAAATGTCTTCATGGCACCTTGGCAGTGTTGATTAGGTATAACCAATCCCAAGATGCAACACTAAATCTACAGGCTTGATTTTTCACTGTTTGATGTCACTTCAGCCCAACAGGTGCCTTTTGGCATTACTTTGGCATTACTGCAGTTCGTACATACGTAAGCACACACTGTGTTGTACATACAATGCAGTTCTTTACAAAGACAATACAAGGTTTCCACACATGGTAGCATGGTACGGCTTCCCTATGGCTGACTATTACACTTATCACCCATATTATCTGTAGTGACTGGATTGATTATAGAGATGTTTCTCCTATTGTCAGGACCAGCCTTAAGGGTAGTCAGCCGCTAGCTAGGGCCCCGGGGCTAAGAGGCCTCTCAAAGCTCCAAAACTGGGGCCCCAGTTCTCATAATGCAAATTCAGTATATAAAACTACACAACTCGTACTTTTAAGAACACATACACTGTATACAACTTGTCGCTTGAGGAACGCATCTCCAATATCATGTGATAGCTAATCTATATAGTAATGAACAGTATTAATTTAAAGCAATGATTATACTGGAATGTATTCGTGGCTGCACACATGCAGTACATTAAGAATTCATCAAATGTCATTAGCTTTCCACTGCAATGGATAAAGAGGCAAGAAATCATGCGATTGTGTTGATTTAAATCGTCAGGTCTCAAGTGGCGGTGAGGTTGTTGGTTTCGATTAATATCTATAATGTTATAAGTAGAGGCTGTTGGGTGGAGAGATCAGGCATCACCAGATGGGCTACTCTGTGTCACAGTATGGTTGTGGTTTGATTACTGGTAGTGGCAAGACTCTGCAAAGATTGAAGATGATCAATAGCGTATAATAATAAATTATGATTTTACACAATCACATTTAACGTAGTTAGAGATACAATACACTGTAGAAACAGCAATATATACATACACGTAGATGGCAGCTAGTATTACAACAGCTAATGCTAAGCTAGTGTAGTATATTCTTTACACAACGAGTATGTTGGACATCGCCCTATATAGGCTAATGATTTTTGTATAGGCATATTGCATGGAAAGTGGCTAAGAACCACTTCATCTGGGGAGGCCACCCAGAATACTTTGCTTAGGCCCCAGAATCTCTAAGGCCGGCCCTGCCTATTGTTCTTCATTCATAATGCTGTGTGGCAGGTTGACTATTGGGGTACACATTCAAGTGCAAAATTAATTTAATGGCATACCTGGTGTCTGACTTTCCTGTAATGTGGTATTAGTGGGTTCATTAATTATAAAATAGTGACTAACAAGTTGAAAGAAAATTAGAAACGTTGGGGATCAAAGTGAAATAACTAATAACAAGAGGTTGTCTATACCTGAAGATATACCTGTACTAATGGTCATTAATTTAGAGATTAAATGTCCACTATATATCGTCAGGTTTATATTCCTCAGGTTTATCCACTATATATCTTTGATCCCTTAAAATGTCTGTGTTTCTTAATAATTGCAGTCACAATGTATGCCACAACTACCAAATATTAGGAATCACCAGTTGTTATGAGACATGACCAACAGTAGAACAATGGTATACAGTATATATTTATGTGTGTGTATACAACCGCCCCTACAAAGAAAGTGCAATACAAAGAAAAAGGATCATAAAAGTACAACATAGAGGTGTGTGCGTGTGTGTATAAATAATTAAGCTACAAATGACAACACTTAAATGGCTAAGCTCCATGAGGAACTGATTTATAGACTTCATTTTACAATGAGTTGTGATCCATGCACAATAGTACTAGACCAACTGTGGGACATGATAAATCAAAATGCCGAAGAGAAACTAGTAGAGCCAAAATCTTTTTCATAGCTTGATAGGGTGAGCATCACCAGCGTCAATGTTGTGACAAACAGCTGTTGTCCTACCCAGAACATCGCAAAGAACTCCTAAGCAGCTTAGTTACACTTGACTTCAACTTGTTACTTAATTGGAGAGAGTGACTGAGCTCTTAAGTATCATATCTATTAGTTATTTCACTTTGATCCCCAACTACTTACTGCGGGATGTAGTTCAACACTAGCAACAATCCGGGCTACATTGCATGCTCTTCAAACTATACACTTCACATTACATCTCAATCAAATTTTGTAGCTAAATAGTTGGTGTGAATATATTCATTGCATTTCTGCACTAGTATACATATGCAAACGTATCCTATTTAAAATAAATGGATAAGGAAAACCAAAATCAGAATAGTTGAATACATGTGGGTAGCAATAGAGCTATACGTATGTTATGGCAATGTATCTCTTCACTGTGTTATTGTCAAGCTAAATTTATTTTATGAGATCTAATGTTGCAATTGCAAAGTGTCTATAAAATCTAGAAAATGCCACAGGTTTTATAGGTGTTGGACTGAAGAAAGGCATATACCAAATTACCTAGATGTACATCTATTGTAGTTGCCTGATTTTATAAGGAAGAGTGGCATGTATAAATTCATCAGTCAGGGCATGCTATACCCACGCAGTTTTAAGTTGCTTCAGTACCCCTTTTAAGTTTATTTTAAGTTATTATAGCTACTTGCAAGGAGCAAGACAATATCAAGACTTCTGGTTCCAAAATCAAGGATCTAACATAAACAGAACACACTACAAATTTTATTTTAGTTGTAAGCAATGGTTTCTCACATGATATAGTATCAGTTTTATTTAGTGGCTTCCCATAATTTGAATAAAACACAAGATACTCTAATAAGGCAGTCAGACAAAATGAACTACTCTAATAGAACAGTCACTTAGATACAGTAAAAATCTCTTCACAATTCTTGCATGCTGTATCATTTCTCATGAGAATATTCACAATAAAAATTTTACAGTTTGTTATGGCTATGCAGCAGGTGTTTGTGGCTCTCTGTGCATAGCTAGTTTGTCAGCTGAGCAGTTGCAGACTGTCACAAGATATATGAGCTCTCAAATAACAATCAGTTGTGATTTGTTTGCTCTTTATAGTGTGTAAAAGCTGAAATCATCAGAATTTGCTCAAAAATTTGATCAGCAGTTGTAGTTTTTCGCGGCAATAAATGTCCGATATTTGATACGCCGACATGCGCTTATAGATTTAATAATTACTGAGGCATAAAATCGATGTATAAAGTGAAACTTGGTGGGCTGAACCTTGAGTGATTACCCTAGCTGCATGCCAAATTTCATTCAAATCCGTACATTTATTGTGCTTTGCGAGCTACAGTCCGAAAATCCATACTTTTGGCCAAAACGTCATACGATTCGGACACATGCTTATTGGCTCGCCAAACACACAGTCCTTGAAGAAATCCTACGAAACTTGGTGGGCTAAATGGTGAGGGTCTAAGGTAATAGCAATGCAAAATGCAAGGAAATACGTTGCATAGTTTCTGCGTACGAGTGTCCGAAAATTCCTGGTGGCCGAACATCGGTGGCTTACTCTACCAATGTGTTAAAAGAGTTTTTCTGACACAATTATGAAGAAAGAAAGCAGTTTAGCCTTGCCATTTCAACTTATGGGTGAACCTGTTTCAAAAGTGCGTGAACGAATATACACTATTTTTTCCATGTAGCCACAAAGCGGACCGGCTATGCTCTCACTACTCTAGTATGTTAGTACCTGATAGCAGACGATTTTCAACACCGATGTAGTTTGGCTGTTAGTCACTCTACAATAACAGGAAAATGAAACACGTAATTTTCCCAGCACCTGGCTGTACAAATGCCACACATTTCAGTTGGAACGCCGCACCTGTGACGTCACATGCAACCGCTCTATGTAACTTTACAGTATAATGTTACCATTACACACTGCTCCAAATAATTTTGTACGATCACTAAAGTGCCTGTGTGCTTTAATGTGCTCACTTTAATCTAGTGTTACATGTGTAACATACACATGCTCAGTCATGTGTATATACATTCAACTTTACCAGCTAGCATTGGAGGATGATAGCAGGAGGTAGAACCTGTACCAAGCTTAAGCCCGGGAGCTTAACATTATCTGTATGAGGCTACCTGTATAATAGAGTACTTTGTTGTACATAGTGTAATAGCCTGAATTTAAATGTGTTGTAGCAAACTTGTACCTGTTATTGTAAACCTGTTATTTCCAGCCTGACATTGTAACCTTAACCTTTGTGACTGTTAGTATAAATAAGCTGTAATAGTGTGTTGTATTCTCTTCACAGATGATGCTGAGAGTTACAATAAGAGTGAGTTCAGTGGAGTGTTACACATGGCATACAGTGCAGTAGATAAAACAGCAACCATTGTAGAAAGGTATACTTATACATTGTTATAAAACAGGTGTTGGATCAAATATAAACTCTACTTCTGTTTCTAGATCTTCACCAGAGCTACAATTGTCGCTATCTGTTGCATCATCATCATCATTGCTGCTGCTGCTGCTGTTGTCAGAATCATCTTGATGCTGTGGCTATGTCACTGGTAAGTTAGTACATCCTTCACATGCACAACTTGGTCCACAATGACTAGACCTTCGTTTTCACCCACAGTTATTTGTCCTATCTTGCAGCTGCAGCCTTTAGTTAAAGAGGAGATTGTTCCCTTTATCCTTTTCATAACCTCACTAGCCTCCCACTCATTATCATAGTGGTCCCCATCTTTGATCCATCCACTGTGTTCTGGTGGTAGCAGGGAAGAGTAAACTTCATGTCGGATTGAATTTTGCCACATCTGATGTACCCAACTGGACCTCAGCCAGTGTCACCATAAAGACATATAGATTGGGACACAGTCTTCCTCACTTATAATCCTATTACTAACTGCTTCTCTTATTTTTCTTTTCAGTTTTTTATACCCAAATTTTGTGTCTTTCTGATACTGGCAGGATATCATCCACTGAATTATATAACTGTTAAGGTGTTGTGTGTCCATATTTGGTTATGAATGTGGCTATGTGATTTTTAAAGTAACAGGTCCCCACAAGATGTACAAACGATAAAAATCCTATCATATTGGTAGGATTGGTGTGGTGTAAACTTTCAACAACATTACCACCTGAAATAAAACTGGCATATTGTGTGAAATTGTTGATTATTGTAGCTGTAGGTCTGGGTCTCTTTGAAAACTATAGCATATACATGTTGAGCTGGTTCCTCAAAAACATTTAATAACTCATGGATGATACAATTACACACGATCTTGAAATTTGGCTCATTTGTAGTACAGCTTGACCAGCTAAAAATATTTCAAAATCTTTTCCTGACAATATTTATAGCCAATCAAAATTTTTGCAATACATTTATTGGGAAGTCATAGAAGTACTGTGTCCATACAGTTCTTTCCCAAACTTGTAATGGAGCCAAATGGTATGTGTCTGTTGTTGACACCTTTGCTGTTACCACTAATCATATGGAATATTAACTCTGTTGAGAAAAAATCCACTTTTAATTTTTAGCTGTTTTTCAGAATTCAGTTCAACTTGTACATACAGTAGCTCTAGGTTTTCAAGAATCAGATTTTTTTGTCGACTGCATTAGTGCTGTGAACCAGTATGCGAAAAACTGGTTATTAACCAGTATTGTCTAGGTCAGCCAATTACCAGTTAAGAAGCCTTTAAACACCCACTTGATATACCATAAATTACCCCTGCTGACAACCTCAAAGCATGTGTAAATATGTAATTGCAATGACTGCTATTGTAAGACAGGATGTTGATGGTCACCTTGGTACCAGCAGGCATGTAGAGTACCATTGGTATGTCTGCCAATACCACTGTATTACACAGAAACCAGTTAACAGGTTAACTGCCAGTTATTGGTTACCAGTTAACTGGTTTTGAATTGTTATCAGGTTCACAGCTCTATACTGCATGGTGGACATTGAGCTGTATGTTGTTCTCAGGTATACTTCACCCAATGTTGTAGACATCTGTGTCTGGTGAGCATATGAGGATCCTTGTTGCGCTAGTCTGAGTAGTGTGTTGCCCAATTCTATAAGGCATTGGTGATATAAGATGGTACTTTCTCTGGTAGCATAACAGAAGTTATTAGCCAATCAAATTCATCAGAAAACACCCACCTGTTATGAGCTATTGTTGGTTATGTACTAGTGTTGGGCCATCTGTAAGAAATATAATCCAATTAATTCCACTATTGCTCTTTTACAAGTTGAACATTCCAAGAACTCTTACCACCCTTGAGGAATATGAGAATTAATGTTAAAGGAGTGATGATGATGTTGTTATGGTGCCTGACCTGTTCAAACTGTTTGGATTAAACTTGTTTACTGTTGGGATATCAAATACTAGGTGGACTTCAACATTACCCATTTTGATGTATTCCAGAACATGTCGATTGTACATAAACTTGCTGTAATCAGCCATAGTTGCTGTAATCAGCCATAGTTGCTGTTCTCCTCATTGGCTTAGTATGAACGTCACATCGATAATGACTGCTTGAGGTAGCCATGGTAATGACTAGCAATATTTCAAAAAAATTGGAATTTATAACTAGAGTAGGGACCATAGCACATCGATAAAAAGTACTGAAACAAGCTGGAGTAGTGCACAATATTAAATCACAGTAAAACAATGAGAAGTGTTATATCCCTACTGTGCTCAAGATACCATTATGGAAATGCACAGTAGGGATATAACACTTCTTATTGTTTTACAGTGATTTAATATCATGGACTACTCCAAATTTGTTTCAGTACTTTTTATTGATGTGCTATGGTCCCTACTCTATAAATTCCAAATTTTTGAAATACTTGCTTGTTAACTATTTTTGTAAATTATGCTATTATGATTGGTGACGCATACTTCATTTGAAATGGCGCCACACGCCCCAGCTATATTGTCTGAAAAGTAAAATATCCATTACACTTTGTTGTCAGCTACGTTCGACCTGTTAGACAGCAGTACGAATTAAGAGCTGTTTGAAAAGCATCTCTGCAACCCACGCATACCGAAAGAAAGGGTTGGTGCCACGCAACCCAGTTATATCAGTTATCGTCTGAAAAGTGAAGTATCCATTACACTTCGTTGTTGGCTATGTTCAACCCGTTACACAGCAGTATGAATCAAAAACTGTTTTATAAACATCTCTGCAATCGAAGTAGCCACTATGAATAATACAGACGAAATTTGTTACGAAAGGAAGCCATCACATGCTACCACCAAATCGACACTTTGCTGTCAGCAAAGATGAATGGAACACAAAGGAGGACACTGGTAAGTCCATGAAGAATGCATTGTACGTACTGCGGTATGCCAAAAGGCACTCCTCGTGCTGAAGCCATGTTGAACAGTGAAAAATTCAAGTCCGTAGCCTTAGCTGTTATCGAGTTACGCTTGTCTGAAGGCATCAGTCAGTCAGTCAGGTAGTCAGTAGAAAATTACATAGCAACTTGTTGAAAGCATTTTGGGTCGATCCGAAAGCTTGTTTGGGTTTAGTTTTACTTAACCAATACTGCCTGATCAAAGTCTGGGGAAATTTAGGCTGTTTTAATGGTGATGTTATTTCGTGGGCCACACCTACTCCTTTGTGGTCTCTACTATACACTGCGATAACCTCTGGTTGTGCTGACTGGTAACGAAGTTGTAGCTTTTCTGTCCAGTTGCTTTTATTTGGACAGCCATCTTTGTCTACTAATAACATATGATATTGCTCCTCACCACAATCAAATGACAACGTATCATTGTACCACTGCAGCCAGTGTCGCAAACATTTAATGATTTGTCTGTCCTCTTGCTCTGCGTGTCATTTTCTTCTTTTTAGTTTTAGTAAAAGATATCGTCAGCAGCTTTTGACGCCAGAGCGGAGCATTTGCATGGCTGGGTGATTCTAGTAGTTTAGTGCTAATGTATTGCCATTAAGCCACTGTTCCTATCTCGAGAAAAGTCATCATATCTACGGATTGCTCAGGAGTAGCTATTTGGCTGCTGAAAACATGGACAACAATTCTTGTTCTCCTACTCCACACTTCATAACTTACCGCTTTCCCACAAGACTACTGGATATTTTCTTCCCAGTGTTGTGTGTGAGGTGTACCATTACTGATGGTTGAATAATAAACTGGTTCCTTGAATCTCTCGTATATGTAAGAAGTTCTTGAGTGCTTTGATTGTTCAGTTTAATGATGTTTTTTGGTAAGGGTATTTTGGCCGAGTTACAGCACTTTTCATATATTTATACACATCTCATGTGCTTCATCAAAAGCCACTGCATGAAATTTTCTTCCTATATTGGTCACGGTAACCCTACCTTCTTTCAAACACTGTAATACATGAGTTGGGAAATGTTTTATTTGTGTTAAATGTCTGGAGATGATCCGTCAGCAAATAGTAGGGCCATTCTCTTAAGACTAGCCAGACATCAATTCCTGTTGTTGCTACAAATTGCAAAATACAATGTGATAAATCAGTGACAGTTAATAAACAGAAAATCAGCCCACAGATGCCAAACCCTGTCGTTCTCAGCCATTTAATACACTTATTCCTTGAAACAGGATGCGGTTTCTTGTAATAGTGTTCCAGTGTGTACCATCAACTGTTGTATTGACCGAGACTCTTCAAGTGATGTAGTTAAACACACTTTACATTATCAATGAGGTAGCATGGATCTGAATTAGTGATATGTGTATGAAGTATTTCCCTATAGAGTGTTTCCCACACTTGTAGTAAAAAGTAATGTGTTGTAAAACTACTACAGGACTCCAGGGACTCTGGGAGCCACAACTCACTGCTAGTTCTCTCAAACTACACCTTAATAATCCGTTCATATGTGTCATGGTGAAAGGTAGAAAATACCAGGGCCATCCCCTTGAGATTAGCCAAGCGTATATTTTTAATTGCTGATATGAATTGCTAAATACAACGCGACAAAAACACACTTTACATTATCGATAAGGTACTGAATTAGTGATATGTGCATGCAGCATTTCCCTATAGAGTGTTTCCCACACTTGTAGTAAAAACAATGTGTTCTTTTGAAATTGCTACAGGACTCCAGGGACTCTGAAAGCCACAGCTCATTGCTAGTTCTCTCAAACCTCATGATAGTACACCTTCATTATTACAGGCTGATAATTGTTCAGTGTATGTCAATCTCCTGGGAAAACAATTAATTTCTAGTCTGTACTGCTGTATAATATTTATCAGGTGCTGGTATGTTCTTCCATCACCAACTAGATCAACCCAGCCATCCTGCTCCTTGATGTTAAACTTCTCTATATACCGTATATCAATTAAATTTGGCGGTGAACTAAATTTGGCAAATTGGCGATTCGTCACTAAACCGCCAAATTTAAATTTCGTCAATATTATATTCAAACCTTGGGTCAAGCAGTTGTTGAAGTAGGTTTTCGACAAGCCTTCGTGGATACTGCTGAAACTGGCAAATTAGTGTGGTTCCACACATGCAAATGGGTGTGGCTTACCATAGATAATACCTTACCTATATTATCTATGGACTTACTGACTAGACTAGAACTCGTACTCGATTAGTGGGCGTGGCTCCACGCAAGCTTGCAGACATGAATTCGTGCACAGAAATCGGCAAGTATGCCTACAGACAGCAAATAATGGTGTGGCTATGAAAGAAATTGGAGCACAGATATTCGAGTACAGTAGGCGTCTATGGAAGCAGAACCAGAATATTCTTTAAAGCGAGTCAGTACAGTATAGTACTTATGCCATTCACCAATTTTTCAGTGAGAGCATTTCGCCAAGTTAAAATTTCGCCATCTGCAATTTTATAGTAAATCGCCAAATATTAGTTTCGCCAATATTTGTTGTCATACGGTAGTAGATCTTCAGTAACTATTCACATTGTCTCATCACTGTCTGGATTATTGTTCACTATATATAGTTTAACAAATCTGAGATGACTATCTTCACACTATCACTGTTATCTAAAAGCATTTTAAATCACTGAGGGTGCAATTAAAATCCTGACAGCGATGAGCCACGTACTCCAATGTAATGTAGGAAAAAATATTTATGGCTAATCAGCAGCAGCCTTCTTTACCCTCCTCAAAATCCTCCATAGTCAAATGTCTGGGTATGTTGTAGCTGTGTGGCACTACTGGTGGTGTCTTTAACAAGTGATGATGTTAACTGTCTTACTACTACTGTATGTGGTCTCTTTGGTCCTAGTTTGCCAACGTTAGGAGGTGAACTGCCTGGTGATTTCTTAAAGGCACATTTAGAGACTGCATAGGGAATCTGTGGTTTGCGGTGCAACATGTTAATCTGGTTTTGGTGGAAGGATGGCGGCAGTCACACACATTTTTTATTGTGGTAAACTTCTAACATAGAACTATTTGTACTGTAGTAACACGGTAGCTATGCTGTTGGTTCCCACAATTAACAGCTGCATAGCTTTGTAGCATGTCCAAATTATCAACAGAAGCTACTGTAAATACTACTGGAGATAGTTCATCTCCCACAATCTACATGTTGGTTGTTTGGATGTCAGCATGCTGAGTAGCAAACGTATTGTGTGTGTCAGGTGAATTAGTCTATTGAGAAATCGTAACAGCTGTTGAGATCGTCCATAAATTTCAACAGCATCTACCACCACCATATCACGTTATGTAACAAATATTTATTGCAAGTTATTAATTATATGTACAACAGGAAGCTCAACACAAAGAGTACGCCAGTTCAAATAATCTTCCTCCTGGTTCCATTGAAAACACTTTGTCAGCACTTTTGCTGTGTCCTTATCCCTGTTGCAGTCCTTTCAAAAATTTTCGCCAAGGACTTAAATGATTTCTCTGACTTCAAGCCATGATAAAGGAGATATACTGGGTAGCTAGTGTTGAAATCTGACTATCATGCAATACATTGATACAAAATATGCAAATAATTTTAATAACAAAAGAGTGTTGTTATTGATGATTATCATTAGAAATTTCAGTAAAACATTTATAGCTAGTACATGTGTTCAGGGACTGATCCATGGAGGAGGTCTAGGGGGGTGGAGGGGGTAGCTAGCCATGCAATGGCCTTGCAGCTACTCGGATATAGTATAATTGCTATCCTTTAAAAGGTCTTGCATTATAACTTGGACAAATTGACAATCGGTCTACTCCTGCTCCTTCGACTACAAACAATTTTCCTGAACTTTCTGTATGTTCTAGAATTCTTGTCCAGGTGATGGTTCTTTCACATATTACTGCCTTAAATTGATTCACTTCCTCTCTCTTTAAGCATTGGAAAATCCCATATTGTCTTTTCTGATGATAAAATACTTTACATGTTGGCTCTAGTTCCAAAACTTTGTCTAACCACTTTAAAATTCTTGATTTTGATTTCTTTGTTGTATCTCCTATCAGCATAGTAAATATTCTACACAACATAAATAATAGTTCAGTTTGTTACCTCTTCATAATGGTGGATCTGTTCTAGATCTTCTATCCATGTATCTCATGTTGTAGCATTAGCAATAAACACTAATCCTGGGTCATCAGGTACGTAGTACTACTTCTTCCTGAAGGGAATAAACAGCTTGTACTAAGCAATATGATAAAGTTATAGGGTCTTTTGTAATATAATTCATCACCATAATGAACATTGCATCACAGGAAATATATAAGTTTCTCCTCCATCTTCTTGATGTCCATAAAGAAATTCCACCAAGAATTCATAGCTACTTCTTGTGGCCTCAAAGATTCCACTCATCATAAATAACAGTTCATTTTGTTACCTCATCTTAATGGTGGATCTGTTCTAGTAATGTATCACATGACATGGTGAAGTCTTCTTGTGTTTACAATAAACAGTAATCCAGGTACTTCTTTCTGAAGGGAATAAAAACATGTACTACACAATACACAGCATAAGAATACATTGTTTTAAATGGTCATACAAATTAGCTACTATCCCTTAAATGGTCCCTTATCACAACATGGTACGTATATTATCGATAACTCCTTGTATAACTTCAAACACTTTCCCAGCACTATGGTCGTTTCTTAAGTTCCTTATCCATGGTCTAATTTGTTCAGATATCTCTGCTAAGAAAGTTGCTGATTCATTTTGCTTCAGTCTTTGAAAAAATTCCATACTCTCTTTGTCCATTGTAGTATACTTTGTAATGATTACTATCCGATACAACTTTATCCAAAACTTTGTCTAGTTTCATTTTGTTATATACATCATCTTAATGGTGGATCAATTCTTTCAGTGATATATCACACTACACAGTCAGCTCCTCTTGTGTTTACAATAATTACAACTCCGAGGTCATCATAAACATGTACTTCTTCCTGAAGGGAATAAACAACTTGTACTACACAATATGATAAAGTTTTAGGGTCTTTTGTAATGTAACACTTACACCACAATATAATAATTTATTACAAGTTATTGTACATACAACAGGAAGCACAACATAGAGAACACACTGGTTGAAATGGTCAAATTACTACTCCTTATATGGTACTGTATCGTAATGTGGTATAATGAATAATTGGCCTCTTTCTGCTGGTTGTATTTCAAACACTTTACCAGCACTTTGGCTGTGTCCTAAGTTTCTTGTCCATGGTTCACTTCTTTCTTAAATTCCTGTCAAGAAAGAACATGATTCATCTTTCTTCAATCTATGAAAAATACCATATTGTCTCTTTCCATAATAGAATACTTTACAATGATGACTATCTGATACAACTTGCACCAGAACTTTGTCTATATAGCCACTTATGATTTTTTTTTTTGGATTCAGTTGATGATGCTCTCTTTAATGGTGGATTTATTGTTCTAGAAATATAGTTCATAGCATGATGAGCTCTTCTTGCATTTACAACAAATATTAATCCCAGATCATCAGGTACTTCTTCCTACAGAGAATAAAAAGCTTGTACTAAGCAATATACTAAAGTTATAGTGTCTTTTGTAATGTAATTAATGATCATAAATTTCTTGTCCATAATGCAGTTCTTTCAAATATTTCTGCCAAGAATATAGATGATTCCTCTCGCTTTAATCTATGAAAAATCCCATACTCTATCTTGTGATTGTAGTATACTTTACAACGACGACTCTCCGATACAACTCGCTCTAAAACATTATCCAGCCACTTTTGAATTTTTTTGATTAGTTGGTGTTTGTATCTCCTATCAGAATGGTAAACATTCTGTAGTGACTGGATTTATTGTAGAGATGTTTCTCCTATTGTTAGGGCCAGCCTTAAGGGTAGGCAGCTGTTAGCTAGGGCCCCGGGGCTAAGGGGACCCGTAATGCTCCAAAACTAGGGTCTCAGTTCTCAAAATACAAATTCAGTATATTAAACTACACAACTCTTACTTTTAAGAAGAGATACAACTTGTCACTCGAGGAACACATCGCTAATACTGATCACACTATAGCTAATCTAGTAATGAACAATATTAATTTAAAGCAATAATTATGTTGGAATGCATTGCCGGTTGCACTATACATTAGGAATATGTCATTAGCTTTCCACTGTAGTGGGTAAAGAGGCAAGAGATCATGTGATTGTGTTGATTTGAATTGTCAGGTCTCAAGTGGTGGTGAGGTTGTTCACTTTCAATTACTAAAGTGTGATGAAGGATGGTCAAGTAGTCACTTTGTACACATGTGAGTTGAAGCACACACTGATTTTCTGGGGTTCACAGTGGTGCACTGAGATAATTAGTGATAGCTGTGTGGCACTACTGGTGGTGTCTTTGATTTTAACGTGTTGTTGCTACTGTACGTGGTCTCTTTGGGCCAACCTTATGAGGTGAACTGCCTGGTGATTGCTCAAAGGCACATTTAGAGACTGCAATGCAAGTCCCTGCTGAATCTGTGCTTTGTGGTACAACATGTTGTGGTACAACATGTTGATCCGGTTCACTAAATGTGTTTGGTGGAAGGATGGTGGTAGTTGTAAACATTTTGTCATTGTGGTAAACTTCTAACATAACTGTACCACTGTAGTAACATGGTAGCTATGCTGTTGGTTCCCACAATTAACAGCTGCATAGCTACAAAATGTAGCTATGTCAAAATTATCAACAGAAGCTACTGTAAACACTACTGAAGATAATTCATCCCACAAACTATGTGTTGGTTGTTTGGATGTCATCATGTTGAGTAACAAACCTATCGTGTGTGTGTCAGGTGAACTTGTGTAGCATAGTCTATTGAGAATTCGTAACAGCTATTGAGACCCTCCACAAATTTCAACAGCATCTGCCACCACCAAATCACTTCACGTAACATAATTATTTATTGCAAGTTATCAAATTTATATACATCAGAAAGCTCAACACAGAATACACTGGTTCAAATAATCAAACTTGGTCGAATTACTACTCCTTAAATGGTCCTGCATTGTAACTTGGTATAATTGATAATTGGCCTCTTCCTCCTCGTTCCACTGAAACACTAATTTCCCAGCACTTTTGCTGTGTCCTAAGTTTCTTATCCATGTTGCAGTTCTTTCTGAAATTTCTGCCAAGAATTTAGATGATTTCTCTCACTTCAAGCCATGATAAAGGAGATATACTGGGTAGCTAGTGTTGAAATCTGACTATCATACAATACAGGGATACAAAATATACAAATAATTTTAATAACAAAAGAGTGTTGTTATTGATGATTATCATTAGAAATTTCAGTAAAACATTTATAGCTAGTACATGTGTTCAGGGACTGATCCATGGAGGAGGTCTAGGGGGATGGATGGGGTGGCTAGCCATGCAATGGCCTTACAGCCACTCTGATATAATATAATTGCTATCCTTTAAAAGGTCCTACATTATAACTTGGACTAATTGACAATCTTGTCTACTCCTGCTCCTTCGACTACAAACAAGTTTCCTGAACTTTCTGCATGTTCTAGATTTCTTGTCCAGGTGATGGTTCTTTCACAGATTGGTGCCTTGAATTGATTTACTTCCTCTCTCTTTAAGCATTGGAAAATCCCATATTGTCTTTTCTGATGATAAAATACTTTGCAGCGTTAGCTCTAGTTCCAAAACTTTGTCCAGCCACTTTAAAATTCTTTTTTTTTATTTCTTTGTTGTATCTCCTATCAGCATAGTAAATATTCCACTCATCATAAATAACAGTTCATTTTGTTACCTCATCTTAATGGTGGATCTGTTCTACTGTTCATGTATCACATGACATGGTGAGGTCTTCTTGTGTTTACAATAAACAGTAATCCAGGTACTTCTTTCTGAAGGGAATAAAAACATGTACTACACAATATACACAACGCAAACAATACACTGTTTTAAATGGTCATACAAATTAGCTACTATCCCTTAAATGGTCCGTTGTCATAACATGGTATGTATTATCGATAAACAACCTGTTCTAGCACTTTGCACTTTGGGAGAGTATTCGTAGTATGACTTCAAACACTCTCCCATCACTTTGGTCATTTCCTAAGTTCCTAGTCCATGTTCTACTCTCTGCCAAGGAAGTTGCTGATTCATCTTGCTGCAAACACCTTTGAAACAGCAGTAATGAGTAGTGCTTTCCCATGCGTCATCTTTTATAATACCTGATTCATTTCCTTTGTATTGCGAACTGGTAACCATGTGATCCCTTCTACAAAGTAGCTTTGGGCTCCTTGTTTGATGGTAAGCTTTGCCCCAGGGCTACTTCCAAGTAGGTCATGCACCTTCTCCATGTAAACCTCAGTCTGTGAAGATTTCCAGTTTTCTTCCATTATAAAACACTTCACAATGTTGGCTATCTGATATAACTATGTCCAGAACTTTGTCCAGCCACTTTAAAATTCTTTTTTGGATTCCTTTGATGTTGCTCTTATAAGAATAGTAAGGATTCCACGCAACATAAATATCAGTTTCATTTTGTTATATATCTCATCTTAATGGTGGATCAATTCTTTCAGTGATATATCATACTACACAGTGAGCTCCTCTTGTGTTTACAATAATTACAACTCCGAGGTCGTCATAAACATGTACTTCTTCATGAAGGGAATAAAAAGCATGTACTAAGAAATATGTTAAAGTTATAGGGTCTTTTGTAATGTAACACTTATACCATAATATAAATAATTTATTACAAGTTATTGTACATACAACAGAAAGCTCAACATAGAGAACACACTGGTTGAAATGGTCAAATTACTACTCCTTATATGGTCTTGTATCATAATGTGGTATGATCGATACTTGGCCTCTTCCTGTTGGTTGTACTTCATACTTTACCAGCACTTTGGCTGTGTCTTAACTCTTAAGTTTCTTGTCCATGGTGTACTTCTTTCTGAAATTGCTGCAATGATTCATCTTTCTTCAATCTATGAAAAATGCCATATTCCCTCTTTCCAAAATAGAATACTTTACAACAATGACTATCTGATACAACTTGTACCAGAACTTTGTCTAGC
Organism: Dysidea avara; assembly: GCF_963678975.1. Classification (NCBI taxonomy): domain Eukaryota; kingdom Metazoa; phylum Porifera; class Demospongiae; order Dictyoceratida; family Dysideidae; genus Dysidea; species Dysidea avara. The sequence goes on from NC_089273.1 coordinate 53,314,912, forward strand.
CACCTATGATTTTTTTTTGCTTCAGTTGATGTTGCTCTCTCTCTTTAATGGTGGATCTATTCTTTTAGAAATATAGTTCATAGCATGATGAGCTCTTCTTGCATTCACAACAAACACCAATCCTGGATCATCTCATCAGGTACTTCTTCTTGCAGGGAATACAAAGCTTGTACTAAGCAATATACTAAAGTTATAGGGTCTTTTATAATATAATTCATGACTATGAGTTTCTCATCCATGTTGCATTTCATTCTAATATTTCTGCCAAGAATGTAGATGATTCTTCTCTCTTCATTCTATGAAAAATCCCATACTCTATCTTGTGATTGTAGTATACTTTACAACGATGACTCTCCGATACAACTCGCTCTAAAACTTTATCCAGCCACTTAAGAATTTTTTTCCGATTCAGTTGGTGTTTGTGTCTCCTATCAGATTAGGATTGATTGTAGAGATGTTTCTCCTATTGTCAGGACCAGCCTTAAGGGTAGGCAGCTGTTAGCTAGGGCCCCGGGGCTAAGGGGGCCCGTAATGCTCCAAAACTAGGGCCCCAGTTCTCAAAATACAAATTCAGTATATTAAACTACACAACTCTTACTATTAAGAAGATATACAACTCGTCACTCGAGGAACAAATCACGTGATAGCTAATCTATATAGTAATGAACAATATTAATTTAAAGCAATAATTATATTGGAATACATTGGCGGTTGCACTATACATTAGGAATATGTCATTAGCTTTCCACTGCAATGGGTAAAGAGGCAAGAGATCATGTGATTGTGTTGATTTAAATCATCAGATCTCGAGTGGTGGTGAGGTTGTTCTCTTTCAATTACTTAAGTGTGATGAAGGATGATCAAGTAGTCACTTTGTACACATGTGAATTGAAGCACACACTGATTTTCTGGGGTTCACAGTGGTACACTGAGATAATCAGGGATAGCTGTGTAGCTCTACTGGTGGTGTCTTTGATTGTAACTTCTTACTGTTGCTGTACGTGGTCTCTTTGGGCCAACCTTATAAGGTGAACTGTCTGGCGATTACTCAAAGGCACATTTAGAGACTGAATTGCAGGTCCCTGCCGAATCTGGGGTTTGCGGTGCAGCATGTTGATCTGGTTCACTAAATGTGTTTGGTGGAAGGATGGCGGCGGTTGTAAACATTATTTCATTGTGGTAAACTTCTCTAACATAATTGTACCACTGTAGTACCATGGTAGCAATGCTGTTGGTTCCCACAATAAACAGCTGTGTAGCTTTGTAGCATGTCAAAATTATCAACAGAAGCTACTGTCTGGAGATAGTTCGTCCCACAAACTATGTGTTGGGTTGTTTGGATGTCAGCATGTTGAGTAACAAACCTATCATGTGTGTGTCAGGTGAACTTGTTTAGCATATAGTCAATTGAAAATTCATAACAGCTGTCGAGACCATCCACAAATTTCAACAGCATCTACCACCAAATTATGGAACAATAGCAGTTATTTAGGATTTGTACAAAACTGTAACGTGTTCAGCAAATTGAATGTTCTCACTTTTTAAGGTGTTTATATCTCTTCCTCCCAATGTAGGGTGTTTTCCCTCACGTACCGTTGCAGTGATGGAATTGACAAAATCAAGGAGTAATGGATTAATGTTTTCAAGTTTACCATCTACATAAAATGATATTGGATCATTTCTCCTTGTAGTGGATTGTCTATCAATCTCTTCATTGATCAAATCATTTATAATATGAGCTGTTGTATGTGATACTGAATATTTATCTGACTGATTGCCAGTAGGTTTAACATACATAACTGTGATGTCATCAGTAGGACTATTGGCACTTAAAGTCCATGAAAGGATTACTAATAGATCAACACCATATATGGTAAAGAATTGTGCCAAATTTCATGTGTACACATTTTACAACATGTAGATGAGTAATCAGTTGATGTAATAATCATTTACTAGAGAACAGCAAACAGCTGTCATCAGTGTCTATGGTTACCTGTGTAGACTTGATGTTACCAGTAAACTCTGCTTGTAATAACACCCTACAGGCCCATTAAAGCAAAATGGCCTTCTCCATTAGTAAGTTGTGTGCTACATATAGGGCTTCAAGGATAGCTTTGGTTAGTTTATCAGTGATATTATCATTGTACTTACTACTAACCCATCTTCTATTGACTGTTGTAGTGCTGTGTTGCTGCCATGTGGGGTGGTTAAAGATTCTATGATGGAACAATTGAGTCCTGTAGCAGGTTAGGCATATGTAGTCACTTGGTTTAATTACAACATTTTGACCAGTAGTATTTGCCAAGTGTTTAGACACTTTCATATCTGGACTGTGGACAAAAATGATTTAATTATACTGTATGCCTTATAATAACAAATGACCCACCTGTGTGTTCAGTGTGGAATAATTTTGTGGTTTGTGGTAAACATTGGTTGGATTAATCTTTCATTTTCCACATTCTCACACTGAGGATTACTACATCTTTTTACAGGGAGAAGACTATTTGAAGAAGGTTCAAGATTACTCTCAGCTACTGCTTTCCATGATGGAATGTGTTCCTGCTTTTGGCCATGTCACTTGACCTCCACTAAGTGTCTCCTACACACCAGTGTACTGTCATTGAGGGACTTCCCCTAGTGTTTCACAAAGTAAGTATGCCCCATATTATGTACATTCTTTTTAAACCAGTCACATGTCCTCGGCCGGCCTTAGGCCAGCTGTGGGTGCCTGGTCTACTAAAATTGTTTTCGTAAAGGTAGTGGGCGTGTGTGTGTTTGAGCAAAATCATTAAATGGTAAAAGCAGCTTTTACGTGAGAAGTAAAAGTGCAATTAAGTCTGTATTAAACTTCTACACAGGTAAACTTTGCTCTGAGGTGGTCTCTGGTCTGAAATACAGGTCTCCTCAGACTTTGTGAATTACCTTCCCTTCGGGTTTTACAGGCGTTTAACAACTGAAAAACAATGGTGCAGGCCTCAGTAGACTACCAGGAATAGCCTATTCCTTCGAGTTGGGAAGGGGCATATCCTCTATGTATGCAAACAAATATGAAGGGCAGTTTTGTGGCTTTGTCGAGAGAATTTGTGGGATAAAAACACGATAGTCAAACTACTGTATAAAACAGTTTAGAAGATACCTCTGTGTGTACTATGTTGGTAATAGCGGTTTGTTTAACAAGCGTTTCCTTAGCAGTGCATAGCAATGTAATCGAAGAATTGCAAAAATTCATGAATTGCAAAATCTGAGAGTTACAATAAATTAATATTGTTATGTATATTGCACAACCAAAAACCTTCACAGACTGCAGCTTCTATACATTGCCTAAAGGCATGTGCTTGAAGCGTCAACAACCCATCGTAACATCAACTCGTATTCCTTCTGAGAAAATTCAATGTTCTCTTATACCTGCTTTCTTGACAACTTCATCAAGCCAATTGTAGACGTTTCAACAAGACTCAACTGTAGTTATTCCTAAATAAATTACTGGATACGTGAAGGATAAACATACGGGAAATCTTTCATACGTTGAATCAACAGAGTATTTTCTGAGGCCGCTCCTTCAGCAATACCCAAGTAGTGATGCACTACTCTTGGTATAGGTTCAAAAAACAACACACACCACGCAAGCACACAGGAAGGTAATCATCTTCCAATATTTGCACACTTTTGGAACTCATCCTAGACGAAATAAAGAAAGGGTGTGTTACTCAGTCATCACAAATTACGTTTTATCACCTTAGTTTAGTTGTGCGGTCTTTACCGTATAGAGGGAAACTTTGGCAGGGATAACTTTCGCGAATTTGGTGATCCGCTACAAATTCACCAAAGTTTAACCTGCCAATTACTCGTAGCACCTGAGATTAGCATCTCTATAGATATAGATTGAGCTTCAATTCGTCGTGCAATGTAGTTTGTTATTCATCAAAGTTTCCCTCTATACGGTATTCACCCTGGGAGTTAATATTGACTAGGGCTGAGCGATACTGCCATTTTAGTATCACGATCAATACTAAAGCCACTATTCACGATACTGAATAGTTCACGATACTTACAAATAAGCCAATCATAGCTGGTGCTACATAGCATATTGCTCAGCATTCCTGCAGGAAGTCCTTATAGGTGATAGCAAACTAGCCACTATCATCATTGTTTACAGTAACAGTTATTGTAACACATGCTTTGAGGTTGTTATGGTGTTCACACCTCTCTGCAGGGGAAACCAGATGGGTGGACTTAATCATTTACAAGGATCCTTAGCCTAGTACTGCATAACAAATGGATTTTCAATGACAGTAATGTACAGGCATGGTATCACAATAGTTAATAGCAAAATATCGCGATATATCGCTAAAACGGTAGTATCGCTCAGCCCTAATATTGACTGCCCTATAGCTATGCATATATGAACATTGATCAATTGGAGTACTACATGTAGTGCAATTGATTGCCAGAGTGACTGAGTAACTTGATTGAGTGACTGCTGTGTGATCTTTTCACTCAGAGTGCATGACTGCTCTATTAGAGTATACTTTAAGTGACTGCTTTATTAGAGTGTTTTGATCATTTTAGCGAATCGGGATCTGAACAATGCTCCCTAGAATTCGTATACTTTCCCAGCAGCTAAAGAGTATGAAAGTTTAGAGAAACTTTCCAGAAATTTTTGAGAAACTTTCCAGAAATGTTTGAGAAAGTTTTGAGAAATTTTCAAGAAACTTTTGTTATAAATCATGAAAGTTTTGAAACAGGAAACTTTAAAGAAATTTCCAGGAAATTTTCAAGAAATGTCCCGGAACTGGAGTTTTGCTTTCGCTGTGAATAACCACCCAGCACAGATTAGTAAACTGGCTACTCAGTCTATAGACAACATAAACATTTAACAATAACACTAAGCCATGCTTGTACCCCTGTATGGTTGTTGATTCCCAATCATATTTGGACCACAACATAGTTATCACACATGGTGCAAGAACAGTTTTGCCTAATTGCAAACTTGTCACATCTACCCAGATCTTCTTCCATTCATCTTCCACTTGGTAATATTCTCTCACTGCTGCCACACGTGTTGCTTATAATGAGTTTATATGTTCTGGTAAGGACTTCTTCTTTTTTACTCTTCTGTATGTCTGACACAACGCTTTAGCATACTTTACAACCAACATTGTTGAATACTGAAACAATGTGGATTCTCCTTAGTCCTATAACAGACTGGGAAATTTGTCTTTTACCAGTCTGTACCATTAGATGTCTAATAAAATTATTACTTTATATCCATCCACTGGGTGGCTTCACCAAATTGCAGCATATATTTAGACACTTGTCCAGCACTCAAAATATTATCACGTGATCCCCGGCGTTACATAGAGTTTATTAAATTGGCAAAGGAATCTTGGCAAGCTCAAATATACACATTTTGATTATAGCAATTGTTGGAAGTATTGCAAGATGATAGCAAGTGTGTATTTTTAGTCTGTAGTAATTACGGGTGCACGCCCAGGCGAGTGCTGCTATTGCCAGGCTTGCTACAGTGGTTTTGAGGTTTGACATATGTGGATACTACTCATTGTAAATTTGAATGTATAACTGAACTGCTAGTCTAGCCATGCTCGGTGGATTTTGAGATGGAGGGTAATCTGGATGATTTTGGGCAAAAAGAAGAGCATAGACGAAGTTTCAGAGTTGTGCTGCATTAGTATTCAACTATTAGGTGATGTATCATGAGGTTGAAGAGTTGTGCTGTGTTAGTATTCAACTATTAGGTGATATATCATGAGGTTGAAGAGTTGTGCTGTGTTAGTATTCAACTATTAGGTGATATATCATGAGGTTGAAGAGTTGTGCTGTGTTAGTATTCCACTATTAGGTGATATATCATGAGGTTGAAGAGTTGTGCTGTGTTAGTATTCAACTATTAGGTGATATATCATGAGGTTGAAGAGTTGTGCTGTGTTAGTATTCAACTATTAGGTGATGTATCATGAGGTTGAAGAGTTGTGCTGTGTTAGTATTCAACTATTAGGTGATATATCATGAGGTTGAAACAAATTAGTGAAGTGAAGCCATCTGATTACCAGCACGGACTATGCAAGCTACTTAGCAATCGCGATCAGCTCACTTCGCTATGAATTATAGCGAAGTGAGTACACTCGGCTCACTTCACCAGTACACTCGGCTCACTTCACCAGTACACTCGGCTCACTTCACCAGTACACTCGGCTCACTTCACCAGTACACTCGGCTCACTTCACCAGTATACTCGGCTCACTTCGTCACAAACTCAAGCCGAGTGTACTGGAGTGGAATTGCTGTAGCTAGAAGCTCATTCCATGCAATTTACATATTCGTATATATATATATATATATATTTAATGGGTCCTGTAGTAGCTGTCTATTATATGGCATGGCATCATTGCCAACGCTATCGCTGGCGGCGAAATCCCCAGGCGAGGACCCAGTGGCAGCTCTCCCCTGGGATGCAGGAGGCCATTCTTGTTTTATTAAAATACTGCAGCAAAGACATACTCTTGAAACGCCAATGGCCAAGCTTCGATCCAGGTGGCCAGAAAGCAGTTAATCGAATTTATTCAACTTCTCTAATATTACGTCGGTAAAAAATTTTTGCATAATTAATTTTCATCAGATGCTAGCTTCAACGAAATATTTTTAACGGTTTATAAATATAGAAATACGGTAGTAATGAACAGTATTAATTTAAAGCAATAATTATACTGGAATGTATTCATGGCTGCACACATGCAGTACATTAAGAATTCATCAAATGTCATTAGCTTTCCACTGCAATGGATAAAGAGGCAAGAAATCATGTGATTGTGTTGATTTGAATTGTCAGGTCTCGAGTGGCGGTGAGGTTGTTGGTTTCCATTAATATCTATAATGTTGTAAGTAGAGGCTGTTGGGTGGAGAGATCATGAGATCAGGCATCACCAGATGGGCTACTCTGTGTCACAGTATGGTTGCGGTTTGATTACTGGTAGTGGCAAGACTCTGCAAAGATTGAAGATGATCAATAGCGTATAATAATAAATTATGATTTTACACAATCACATTTAACGTAGTTAGAGATACAATACACTGTAGAAACAGCAATATATACATACACGTAGATGGCAGCTAGTATTACAACAGCTAATGCTAAGCTAGTGTAGTATATTCTTTACACAACAAGTGTGTTGGACATAGCCCTATATGGGCTAAAGATTTTTGTATAGGCATGCTGCATGGAAAGTGGCTAAGAACCACTTCATCTGGGGAGGCCACCCAGAATACTTTGCTTAGGCCCCAGAATCTCTAAGGCCGGCCCTGCCTATCGTTCTTCATTTATAATGCTGTGTGGCAGGTTGACTATTGGGGTACACATTCAAGTGCAAAATTAATTTAATGGCATACCTGGTGCCTGACTTGCCTGTAATGTGGTATTAGTGGGTTCATTAATTATAAAATAGTGACAAACAAGTTGAAAGAAAATTAGGAACATTGGGGATCAAAGTGAAATAACTAATAACAAGAGGTTGTCTATACTTGAAGATATACCTGTACTAATGGTCATTAATTTAGAGATAAATGTCCACTATATATCGTCAGGTTTATATTCCTCAGGTTTATCCACTATTTATCTTTGATCCCTTAAAATGTCTGTGTTTCTTAATAATTGCAGTCACAATGTATGCCACAACTACCAAATATTGGGAATCACCAGTTGTTATGAGACATGACCAACAGTGGAACAATGGTATACAGTATATATTTATGTGTGTGTATACAACCGCCCCTACAAAGAGAAAGTGCAATACAAAGAAAAAGGGTCATAAAAGTACAACATAGAGGTGTGTGTGTGTGTGTGTATAAATAATTAAGCTACAAATGACAACACTTAAATGGCTAAGCTCCATGAGGAACTGATTTATAGACTTCATTTTACAATGAGTTGTGATCCATGCACAATAGTACTAGACCAACTGTGGGACATGATAAATCAAAATGCCGAAGAGAAACTAATAGAGCCAAAATCTTTTTCATAGCTTGATAGGGTGAGCATCACCAGCGTCAATGTTGTGACAAACAGCTGTTGTCCTGCCCAGAACATCGCAAAGAACTCCTAAGCAGCTTAGTTACACTTGACTTCAACTTGTTACTTAATTGGAGAGAGTGACTGAGCTCTTAAGTATCATATCTCTCTCCACTGTGTTTGATAAGAATAAATGAAAAATAATGAGGTCTTACTTTAAAGGAGTATTTTGTTTACATTGTGAAGCCATTCAAGTTGATGATGCAATATTACTAAATTGATATAATAATAAAAGTACTGGATGAAGAAGCTTCAATCTCATAATATTGCAGCTGTTTTAGACTACAACAAGTTTGATACTGAAATTTGATTGGCTGAAAACGTGGTCTCTAAATCTCGTAGAGCCACGGTCATGTCCAATAGAGACCACGCTCTGAGGCGATACGAAACACGATAATTACATTACGCGCCTGTAAACATTGGCAACGTGTGGGCATTTAAATGGCTAGTAACAGCCGTACTGAATTAGAGGGAGGTGTAATGGGCTTGTTTGTACTAATCAACACTACATTACTAGCTTACAAGCAGCTGTCGAGGCACAACAACAGCAACAATGAGTTGTAGTCCAGTCGCTGAGTCCAGTACTTCGATACATAGCACGCGCCTGTAACATTGGCAACGCATGGGCGTTTAAACGGGTAGCAACAGCCACGCTGAGGTCCCGCCATGTAGGGAGGTGTAGAGGGCTTGTTTCTAGTAATTAGCCATACATTTCCCATTTACAAGCAGCTGTCAACTCAAGGTACAATAACGAGTTGTAGTCTAAATAAGTTAGACGTCAAGAACCACTGGGTTCTACGGGATTTAGAAAACCCTCAGGCCCTTAGTAGCACCCTCGCTGCGCTCGGGCGCTACAGCCCAGGGCCTTCGAGTTTTCTAAATCCCGTATAACCCTGGTTCTTGACGTCTAACTATTATATAGAATATGATATAACTAGATACACCGGACATGTTCAATGCTGCACAACAACTAGTGTTCATGTATCACAACATGGAGTGTTACCATCCTCATCATCCAAGTGCTACATACCAATTATCACAAATTGTCTACTCTGCTGTTGTGCAGCTGGAAACATGTCAACCTCACTTTTATCTTACCTTTTTAATTTTGATCTCACCATTTTATTGCACTTTTTTTTATTGGTGTACTAGTTCTTAGGCAGGGTTCAAGATTGCATATAGGATCCAAGATTGTATAGCATAAGTCACCTATTATCAAACAGTACATATTATCGGACTTTACACACTAGGCGAGCTACTCAGCATACCAAAACAAGTAAATACTAACTAAAGACTTTTTGAGCTGTATGGACCACCAATACAACATTTACAACAGTTTTCTTCAGTGGTTTTTATTGGTAAAGGGCTCCAGAGGCTCTAGTGGATATGTGGAGGTACTAAGCAAGCAAAATTACAATTATTTTAACAAACGTTTGTAACTTCACCATAACAGTGGTGAGAAGTTACAGAATGGTCTACTTTCAGTTTGGACCATTCAATAGAGAAGTATTTTTTCTCCCTGAATACCAAGTTTTAAGTAAATCAAACCAACAGGCCTCAAGTTATGAGCAGAACAGTACTCCTATAACAACCATGGTTTCAGTGTAACTTGAATAACTTATGAATGGTGTATTCAATCTCCGTAAAATTTCTGTTACAGATTGTTATTCAGTAGTTGGATATCCCATAGAAATCTCAAAGTGACAGGGTAACTCCCTAGTATGTTATTCATTGGAATGTGCAAATTGTTCAAAATTAGTCATTGAGTGAAGTACGGCTGTTCAATATTACGTACCAGTGTTTGAGGAGTGGTAAATAATAGGCTCTACTGTTTCACACATAACTCACAATGTGTTGGTGTGATTTGCGTACAACTTGGTATCCAGAGAGACCAAAGGCTGCTCTGTTGAATAGTCCAAACCAGAAGTCTGTGTGTTGTTGTGGTAAGGAATTATTAGTGAATATTGGATAAATGACGACTTGTGCTACCTGATCCAGGATTGCCTTTTAAATGATTAGAGACTTTCTATTAGGGATGCTACGACATTATGTCATATTTCATGGAGATTTGTGTCACGACATAAGTAATTCTTAGTTTTTCAACGCATTTTACTTATGAAATGATTTATGTTTACAAAATATCAACTTAAATATTGGTGGTATCTGTACAACTATGGCATTAACAATAACTTATTTGTATTTTTTTTCTACCACCTACTACATTACAATGAATGACAAAGGTGTGCATCATTAAGAAATATTCATGTCATGACAAAGAAACATATCATGGAACTTTATGTCACGACATGTTGTATGTCACGACTATCATGTCATCCCTACTTCCTATATAGTAGATATATCTCTGGTTGAGGAATCACCACATGTAGTCAAGGTAAATGTAAAGTAGTGAAAATGGCAATAAATAACTACCTTGTAGTAGTTAGTATTATGATCACAATTATGATGTTAGTTATTATGATCACAATTATGATGTCTGGCCTAAAAGTACGTCAATTCATAAATATTATATGTAGGAAAATGTTCAAAGCCTATACAGGCCACTAATTATAATCATCCATGTATATTTGCTGTTGTCCACAGGTATAGCTACTGTATTCAACATTGACAGCAACTTCCGGATAAAGGTCAGCAGCCAGGTGCTAGCCACCTAAGAAGCAGCTAGCTACAACAGTAATATGCAATAAAGATTTTGTTTATAGCTGGTGAATATTGATTACTTGTAAATGTATTATATATCTGATATGCATAAAATTAATACATGATACATTAAGCATAACTGGCTCACTATGCGAATGTTTAAAACAACTGATTAGGGATCTGTAATACATATCAATGTGGCAATATCTTGATACAGAAAATATAAGTATCACGATACTGTACTTAGAAATATCGATATATGTGACCGGGCCTGAGAAAATAGGGCATGTGGGCACAAACTACACCCCATCACATACCATGTCATATCTCAGTATTGGGATAGAATAGTTTCATTCTGTAACTTGTGTTGTAAAGCCAACTAAATCTTTTAATAAGTGCTGAAAAGTTGATGGTTACGGAGTCATGGAATACAAAGTTATGATATGTTGAACTTTGAAAAAGTAGGCAATTTTTATGTGCACACGCCCTATTTTCGCAGGCCCGGTCACATATCAAGGTTTGCTAGTAGAACAGTGAGTGATTGCTCTATTACTGTGTAACAGTGATCTCTCAGATACTCGAACAGAAAGCCTCTCTATTACCTATGCTATTATGTGCAGTGTTGTGAGAAGCCATACAATAATGCATGTTTAAGTGCTGCTGTTATGGCTAAAATATTCTTACCCAGGTCTTCTGAAAACAGTAGTTGTTATACTTTAAGAATAAAGAACTGCATCTCTAAGCAGTAAACAATCTGCTGTATATAACAGCCATCTTGACAACTCATGAAAATGCGGAGTAATCTGGACAAGCCTTTGTGGGAGCATGCATTGAACTGTTTGTGGTATATAACTAATTGTCTGGGTAGTGTATAGAGGCCACATCACCATAGGCATCTAGATAGAGATGTACTTTTTAACAGCTATAATAAGGATGTGTTGTTTTTTTCCATACTAAGAATGAATCATAACACACTAGCTAATTGTCAAATCTATACATCTGTCGTTTATTTACATTCTCTAAATACAGATATCTGTATACTAGGGCTGAAACGGATAGTAGTTTTTTCTATCCGGATATCCTGAACAAGATATCCTACGGATAGTGACATCATCACTTGCTATAAAAGCATTGTATATTTTGTTGTGAACATGTTTGTTTAACTAGTACTTTAGAATAAAACATAACACTTAAATGAAGATAAAGTAAGTTTGTAATAATGTTTAACTGGATCAAGGAAACATTAACATAAAATTGCTTCAAATTATTAGAAATTATCCTGATGGCATCAAATTACTATCTGGATAATACGGATATCTGTTTCAGCCCTACTGTGTACACAATGAATGCAGAATTGGTGTTGGCTTTTTAATTAAGAATTATAGTACAGGTAAATTGGAATATATTGTTACAACTATTAGCTAGCTAGTACCAGTCATATCTACAACCATGACCACTTCATTATAGTATTAAAACTTAACAGTGCAAGTGATGAGGGTCTGTAGAACTCCTTGTCCTACAGCCTGTTTAAGTTGTTATAGTATTGTGATACGGTATCGTATCAAACAGTTTATTGATGGCAATACATGATACATAAAATTCACTGTATCGCAGAACACTACAACTGATACACTCCACTGACACACATGTGTGTAGCTATATGTAGTTATACATATGTACCGATAGGCAGTACATAACTAAAGCTGTTTCTAATAGTTCAGTGTTATATGTGACCAGGCCTGCGAAAATAGGGCATGTGGGCACAAAGTACACCCCATCACTCTACCGGTCATATCTCAGTACTGGAATGGTATTCTTGCATTCTGTAACCTGCATCATGCTGCCAATTAAATGCTTACTAAGAGCTGAAAATTGCAATGCCATAGCATAATGGTACAAAACGTTATGGGTGATTAACGTGTGAAAAAGTAGGCAAAAATCATGTGCCCACATGCCCTATTATTGCAGGCCCAGCTCATTCTTTTAACCAAATTACTAGTGTATTTTTTAAATTTACCAATACTAGTGATGGTGAGACACTTAGCATGCTGTCATAAAGCTTACTATTTAAATTTCAATCAAACAAAACTTGGTCAACTAACCAATAAGTTGGTACAAGAAAAAGAATCACATGGGATGCATGCATGATTGAGGCATGATAAGATTGAACTCAAGATTGATTTTGTGAAGTGCCTCCACTCCACCTACAAAATTGATACATACACAAGAGGGAGCAAAATTTTAATTTCATACCGATAAAATTTCTCATAGACAGATATGCAATATTGCAATATATTGCAATATTAGTCTATATCAGTAGGAAAAATAACTTAAAATCTCCACTTTGCAATTGTAAGTTGTATAAATGTATCACACCACCTACCCCAGGTGGGTGGGGAATTGACATTGTTACCCAACAGGATATGCAATAACGCCTCATGCACAATAACTTTGTTCCAAACAAACCACAACATACAAACGTTATATAGATTACCACAAACATATACTATAATATACAGCAACTATAACGATGCGTGTTACAATAATAATTGTGACCGATTGCAAGCCTGTGAAAATAGCTAGTCATGTGGGCACATAAAATTTGCCTACTTTTTAAAATTGTAATAATGTATAACTTGTTGTGTGATTAAGTTATGGCCTGTAGCCCTGTACTTTTTACCACTTATTCAAAATTTAGTTGGCTTTATAATGCTAGTTACAGAATGTAAATATGTGGTCCCTGTGGCAAGATATAACCTGTTATGTGATGGGTTGTAGTTTGTGCCTTGTTTGCTTTATCTGAATGGTCAGTCTGTGTGAAAATCTAGATCTCCAGAAACAACAGATACAAGCATCTTCTATTTGGCCTGCATGAAACCCTCAAATCAATGTCACTTCCCACCCACCCACCCAACCCGGGTCATAAAGTTGGTGTATTTAGATCAATTTTAAGACACACAATAACTACATGTATGTACTACATTGAGTTTTGTGTATAATGTAATTCTCAGTTTAAATCTTATGATTGGGCCCCAGGAGCATGAAAGTGGTAGCAACAGTTTTGTAGTACCAATATTCTTTTTCATAACTAGAGCAGTTAGGAAAGGAGTACAAGTGGAGTATTATATTATACCCATTCAAGGGCAGATCTAGGATTTCAGAAGGGGGGGGGGGGGGGGGCTAACATGGACATTTATATATGTGGCAAGAAACTTGATACAACTAGTGTGAGAAGCACACTCAGCATGCAGAGCATGCTCTATCTAGGGGGGTCTGGGGGCATGCCCCCACAGAAAAAGTTTGCAAATTTGGCCTATTGAGATTGAATTTGGTAGAAATTTTGAGTGAAAAATGATGTCACTTTGTTTATGCGATACCATTATTCCCCTACAGCTTGTCAATGTAACTAAAGTACATAACCATGTAGCTAAAATTCAACCTTAGACTAACATCTTAAAGAACTAGTAGTGGAAACATATGGTATCAGCTGCACATGATCAAATTTTGTGTTTGGAAGTATAGCATAATTTATAGTCTCATGGCTCAAACTACATTAGCTGTCCAAACAGTAGAGAGGGTAAGTGTGAGTGGAGAGGGCAAGTAGACTGACTCACCAGTGTACTGCATGTGCACTCAGCTGTATAGAATTCTCCAGCTAGGGGTGCTCTAGATCTGGTAGCATATATACTCTCAGATCCCTTGGAAATTTTGGAAAATGGCTATCACAAGATTGAATCTAGAAACTATTTTTAACCAAGGTGGGTACAAGATGAAAGCGTTCATTTGGAAGTAATTTTAATTAAAAAACAGAATTATACACTGTTTCTTGTTATTGGGAAAATGTATAATAGTGGCTTGTCAAAGAGTGTATAGGTACGTAAGGCCAAGGAGAATATTTAGCAAACAGGATTGGATCTACTTCATATATAGCCACTGTTCTGTGGTGCTATTTTAATCTAACTGTTAAAATGATGGATCCATCCATCACCATAATTTGTTTTACAACTAGTCTACAAATATAACTAGTTTTTGGTCACAACTAACCTCTTTTTAGCACACAATGATCATGAAAACATAAATGTTGCAGTATCATTTAAGCTTAAAGTTGAGCTTCAAGGGATTTGATAGTGCAAACTCCAGAAGCTGCTAGATTTAGACAAATATAGCATAAGATTTAATTTGATCAAGTAAGGAAAACAAAAACGAACAGCTCTCAGATGTTGCAGCCTTGTGATCTTTTATCATGTAATGGTAAGAAATTCACTATTATTATTATACTATTGTTGTACTTGCAAGAGAAGCATTTCAACCCAAGAATCAAGTTTGTAGAGGAGCCTAAAAAAACTTAAACTATTTGACAGAAAAGGTTATTTTTAGAATAGATTTTCAATTAATGATGTTTATACAATTTATAGTACATTAAAGGTATAAATCTTTTACCAAAAGTGATTGGTATCTGGCAGGATGTTTGGTACTATGATGAGGGTAGCAGTGCAAGGTCTAGAAGAATAGGTTTAATTTCAGCTTGCATTCTGGTAACTTCTTGAATATTATTTTAATGATGGATGTTCTATTAGAGTAGTTGACTGTTCTATTAGAGTATTTCGGATTTAGCAGCTTCTAAGGTAAGACTTATTCCAGAAATATAATTTTGAACCCCTCTTAGTAATTCTTGGATAAGATTAGCTATTCCCCTTGCTTTTTTCATTGCCCATACATGTGTATAAAATGCAACTGCACCTGTACTACAGCTTCTAGAAGCTTCCTAGCTTGCTCATTGCAAAATTTTGGAGGGGGGGTGCTTCAGCCCCCCAAGCACCCCTCCTAAATCCGCCCTTGCCATTACATGCATAATCCCACACTTGAGTAGCCTATAGCCTGACCTTCTGGAGATGGAAGAACGCAGTCTTGTAATGCCACAACATTTGAATTATTGTACCACACCAATATTATTCTCATTATGAATTTTACAATGTAATGCTATCAGGGGATACAGGAAGAATGTGATTGATTTTAATTTTAGCTCAAATATTTGGCATAGCCATTCTTCCATACAAGGGCATACAAAGTATTGCACAACAATAATAACCACACAGAAGCACAACACAAACAATATAGACCAGCCATTATGATCAGAACAACCAACATTGAGATATCTGACTCATGACTCATCTTTGACATTCCTGAAGTTTGAATAATTTGTGTTATAGCTCTATATGTAGTTCATTGTGAATCCTTTTTTTGTAGAGTCTGTATTGAGCAGTGGCTGGCAGAGACTATACACCTGACTACTCCCACAATGTTGTTCATATATATCCACATCTTTCCTTGGGATAAAATGAGGTATAAAATACATACTTTGTAATCACATGTCAAACTTACTTCATCCTGGATACTGAACATTGCAGTAGTAAGCTTTTCACATTAAACCCTTGTGATCATTATTAAATATCTTTATAGCAAAACACTTTAAATTACTTGGCAGATGGCATGTAGTTTTAACTTAATTAAATGTTCCATGTGTATATTGTGTTTTTGTTACTGCATACACCAATACATGTATACATGTATACATGTATTGGTGTATTCTTTTTATTTTGCACTCCAACAAGGGAGAATGGCTTTAGCCGATTGTTGTCAGGTTAAATTATAAATCAATCAATCAATATGCTTGACCTGATTTTAAAAAACATCAGTCACATTTGAAATATATAGATATCCACACTTATATGTGTCACCACTAAAGCACTTATCCACCCAGTAAAATATTTCACATAATTTCTTGTAATTCAGGATAATGACTACTGATCTAATCACTGTGGAGTTGAGAAGATGTTTGTAATGAATAGTGAAAAATTAGCTATTATGTGTTCAAGTGCTACTATAGCATAGTAAAGTACTTTTAGTCTTAAACAAGCAACAAGTTTTATAATTGTAGGTGGTTATAATTATTACTTTTAGTAATAATTTCAATTTTTTGTAAACATTAAGTAATACTTTTAGTTTTACGTAGTATAAGTTTCAATGTAAAAATTGGGGGCACTTTCATAGTTTTATATACTTTCAAAATATCATTAAAACTTCAGTTTTAGATAACTAAAACTAAAAGCCCCAACTATAACTATTTAGTTAACTAAAACAACACTATTGCTCACACATTGTATCCATATGCATGGCTTTATGACTCACGCATGGTGTATTATAGCAATCCATATCTTTGCTGCATTTCATCATCCACTTCACAAAACCTAGCTTACATCTCATACACTTGACACTTCCCACAACTGTAAGATTATTTACCTCATGCTAAGGTACTTGGCAATTACCCTTACTGATAAACTGTTTCAATTTAATTACACTAAGCTTATTTTATAATACATGTTTATAGAGTTATTAGATGGATTGATAAGTACAGGACACCTGTATGCTTGTTTGTATAATGTTGGACTATAACTACAGTACATAGATAATACCTAAGTGTTACAATGTGTTGTGTGTATAGTGTAGACTATAATTGAATTTCTATACTTAGCAATAAATTATTGCCAGAGTAAAATTTTAAGTCCTATATCACATCTTCGGCTTGCTCGCTTCTCATTTCCAGATTGCTGAAGTAATTTCCTAATGTCCTTAGTGTATGCTGAAACATCTAGTAAATGTAATGTATCATTATACTGAAGAGCTTTCATAATCAATCTTAAGCATTCCTCAGTAAGTGGGTTGCCCCAGATATACAGGACTGTTAGAGTAGCATTGATAGATAATTCTTCACAAATCACACTACAGACATCATCAGAGATATTGTTATCACCAACCCAAAGATGAGTCAATTTGCTGTTGTCCTGCAGTGAAGTATACAGTTGCACAGCCCATCTAGTGGAAGAGTAGCTGTTATAAAATATATTTAGCTTTTCATCACACTTAAAGTATTTTAGTAAAAAATTGGGGTGTTTCCCCAACATGTTAATTTACTGTTGCTAATAGCCAACTCTTTCACCTTACAAGTGATGATGATATCACTGAGGAAACTGTCTGAGGATGAAGAAAGATCGTTGGAATTCAACAAGACTTCTATTGTTATGTTACACTTTTGGACATAACGGTGTAGTAATCAGAGTCTGTAATCTTGAATATAATGTGTCTCCCTTCCAGTTTTTACAGGATAAGCAGGTTAATAATGTTGCTACATCTTCTATTGCTGCAACTTCTTAGTAGACAATTGGGACAAAGGGAGCCAAATTCTTCACTAAATTCCTCCTGAATAATACTACACATTTCGTTGTCACCAGTTTTTGTAATGATAAAATTCCAGCTGTTTACAAAGGAGGAAACACAAGTTAATAGCAGATGTAAATGGCAGAAGATGAGATCTCATAGTTTCAGATAGCTGATGAAAAGTAACAAGTTTATGTTAAGTAGGTTATATCATGTAATGACATTAATAGAGAATTATTAATATTTGTGGAGCTGCTTTATGGTAGGACAATTTAACCCTTGGATATAGTCACTCCAACAAGGGATTACACCTGGTGTGGATGTCCAACAGGTAACCTTATACATTGTATAAACTGCAGTGTTAATGTGTTTAGTAGTGTGTGGATGACAAACAAGATGGGCATATTCCAACTTGTAACATGGGCAATACATTAATTTGTATGTAATAGATTTAAAAGTAGAAGAGTTGTAGAGACAGTGATGAAGGGACCCTTAGGCCTATGTCCAGCATAATAACAAGCATAATAGGCTGGAGTGCTATGCCAGCACAATGCTAGCATGTTAGGTGGATATTTCAAACTAGGGAACTTAATCACATTAAAATAGACCAATACTCCCTAATAGAGTCATCAGTGGAAACTGCAAACTGCAATAGAGCAATCAAATGTATTGTACACTGGTGTAATTTTAAAAAAAATTAAAACATGGGAATATATAGATCACTGAAAAAAGAAAGAAACAAGAGTCAAACAAGCCAGCACCAGGGGTATATATAGCCAGGATTTTTTAAGGGGGGTTCCAACAGCAGTATTGAGTTAGCAGAAATAGGGGTCTGAGGGCACAGCCCCCAAGAGACTTTCAATATTTTAATACATCAAAACTCAGCAAATTACTATATTTTATGCAAAAGTACATTAATTATAAAGCATATTATAAGTCCCCCTGGGATGAAGCTAGTACTAGATAAAGCTACCTAGTGGAAACAGACAGCATAACACATAGAGACACATATAGTAAACTGTAAGTGATGGTTATCTCACTGGTATAGGAACCATGAATCCACTGATACAAATGTCATGACTTACAATCAAAACATTATAACTATACAAATATGCATAGCATGAATTATTTTGCATAACACAAGTGATAAATTACTGGGGTTCTATATCTTTAAACACTGCACACCAAAGCTACAGCAGTATAAGGTTATGCTCAGTTTTGCATTTAATGTTAGAATGTCTGAAAAGCTTCACTAATGAAGTTCCTTAACATATGGATATGGATATTTACATGCATGTTCTATTAGAGTATTCCTGACTGCTCTATTAGAATATAGCTATACCTGACTGCTCTATTAGAGTATATACCTGACTGCTCTATTAGAGTATATCAATCTGTTTAACAAGTTTTGAAGAAGGCTCATGTTACCTCTGTAAATCCTTCTCTGAGAGATGAATATAAGCTGTATAAATTGTTGTGCTGTGCCATTACAAAATTTTGTCCTGCCACACTAAATGGTGTTTTATTTGTTAATGCTTTATATTTATAGTACACACACACAAGCATGAGCTCAGGTACACACATTGATACAAGATTGACAATACATATGGTGTACTAAAGGTCTGTAGGCTTGTGCCTACTGCCAAAAGTAGTAATTATAAGATGATAAAAAAGATCACATGATAAATTGTCTAAAGCAGTGTGTAGTTAATTGAGAAATGATTGGTAACACACCGGCTACAGGGACAGAGTTGAGGGGGTCATAGTTATGAATAAAATGATTCCAGAAGTGGGACTTGACTCTGTTCTTGATAGTGTCAATAGACAGATTAATGCCAATTAATGGAAGCGCATTCCATAAGCGACAGAAACCTTACAAGAGTCCTACTTGCAGAAGTCTAAATTTTATAGGGGGGTTCTCGAACCCCTTGGAACCCCTCACCCCTTGGAACCCCTCACAGAGGACTCATGCAAATAAACATTCTCAGTGCTTACCTGCCCCTGATTTATGGAGGAACCAACTGTTTTTTCATTGGCATATCCATTGAGTCCAAATAGAGATCTCTGTGTGTTTAACATGCTTGCTTGTTTGACTCTTGTTCTGTACTTTTTTCAGTGATCTCTATTCCCATGTTTTATTTTTAACAATTATTTTTACACTAGTTTGTTATAATCAATTATGGATAGCTATAATGTGATAGTAAGAGGTGTTGGTGGTGCTTTATATTACTACACATGTATATCAAGTCAGTCATCATGTACATTAGATGTTAAATAGTTATCGAATACTATCAGTGTTAACAAACACCAATGTATAGTGTCTATTGAATGCACTTTGTACTATACTGCTTAGATATATCCAACTATAGGCAACGTGTAGCATGTTGTGGTTAGCAGTAGTATGGCTTCAGCTAGGTGATCACAATAAGCCAATACCCAGTGGTACACAACAACATTGAATAAACTTAATAAATTGTGGTTGAAATATGCGTAATGTCAATCATGCTTTGAAAATTACCTATTATGCTATTGAGCTGTGCTCAAAAATCCAGCCTATTATGCTCAAAATTATGTTCTAGATTATGTCTGAGAGCTGACTGTTTTATTAGAGTAGCTATATCTGCATTTCCTGACTGACTGCTGTATTAGAGTAGTGACTGCTCTATTAGAGTATCTTGATCTTATTTCCATAAAGTGTGAATAATCAGTCAAGAAATATAACACTACAAGGTTTTTGATATGAAATGCAGTAATAATGCACAATTTGTTCACGTTGACAGCAATTTTAGTGCGCATTGCACAGTTTAATTAAAATTCTTGAAAACTGTCCTATTATGCTGGCACAATGTTTGAAGCATTCGCTAGCCTGTTATGTTTGAAATTACGCCTGCATATTCAGCACAAACCTAAATTATAAGGTTTTCAAATTAACACGTAAATTTGAATAGATTGGATAGCTACTTATTAACACATATTTCTCTTGCAGAGAAGATCAATGGCAAAGTGAACCTGCAAGTAGCAAATTTGCTTGAAAGTGGATGTTGGCATTGCAATATGCATTTAATAGGTCATGGATGTGAAGAAAGACATAGGAAGAAAAGATATGCAGTCTTTATCCCCAAAAGGTACTCACATTTTGCTTTAGCCTTGTGGAAAAATAATACGGAAGATGATGGCAGATTTCATATGCAGTTCTTGACTTCATCTTTACTAGTGAACCTAAAATTCTTCCAAATTAACTTCTACGGTTTCTTTTGTGGTTGGAATAGATGTCTAAGGTGGTGTTTACTGGAGTGTTCTATTAGGAATTTGGAAAAACATAGATGATCTCTATTATGAACCACTACCATGGTATTATAACAGAACAGTCACTTTATAGTGAAATACTCTAATAGAGCATTCACTGGTTAAACTGTTCCAAAATAATTGTAAGAAATGTTGCTAACCTAGGAGCATAATGCAAGCATAATGAGAACACCGAAAAGAATATTATATGAAATTTTGGGAAGGTATTTGACTGAGACCTAGAAGGGAGTTAAGTGATCATGGCTGGAACAAATATTTGCATTGTTAAAAACTTCATTCCAATTGAATTTAGGCCATTAGATTACTGATTTCATACTACAGGAAAATTGTATGATGTATGGTAGCGGCATGGGATACTAGCTACTATAAAGTGGCTAACATATGAAGGGTACAGGTAACAGTATTGTAGTCACTTCATGATGTATGGTAGTGTCATGTGATACTAGCTACTATAAAGTGACTATCATATGAAGGGTACAGGTAACAGTATTGTAGTCACTTCATGATGTATGGTAGTGTCATGTGATACTAGCTACTATAAAGTGACTATCATATGAAGGGTACAGGTAACAGTATTGCAGTCACTTCATGATGTATGGTAGTGTCATGTGATACTAGCTACTATAAAGTGACTATCATATGAAGGGTACAGGTAACAGTATTGTAGTCACTTCATGATGTATGGTAGTGTCATGTGATACTAGCTACTATAAAGTGACTATCATATGAAGGGTACAGGTAACAGTATTGTAGTCACTTCATGATGTATTGTAGTGTCATGTGATACTAGCTACTATAAAGTGACTATCATATGAAAGGTACAGGTAACAGTATTGTAGTCACTTCATGATGTATTGTAGTGTCATGTGATACTAGCTACTATAAAGTGACTATCATATGAAAGGTACAGGTAACAGTATTATAGTCACTTCATGATGTATGGTAGTGTCATGTGATACTAGCTACTATAAAGTGACTATCATATGAAGGGTACAGGTAACAGTATTGTAGTCACTTCATGATGTATGGTAGTGTCATGTGATACTAGCTACTATAAAGTGGCTATCATATGAAGGGTACAGGTAACAGTATTGTAGTCACTTCATGATGTATGGTAGTGTCATGTGATACTAGCTACTATAAAGTGGCTATCATATGAAGGGTACAGGTAACAGTATTGTAGTCACTTCATGATGTATGGTAGTGTCATGTGATACTAGCTACTATAAAATGGCTATGGTACAGGTAACAGTATTGTTAAGATTAAAGTTGAGGTCACAACTCCTAGAAGTAGTAAAATGTTTATATCTAATAATAAAAGTGATAAAATGTAGTCACAGCTATAGCAGAGTGACAACTACATGAATGAAAGATTATCAATTTTCACCAGTGGACTTGTGATAAACTATATAATCATAGCACTTGAATGTTGTAGGGAAATGATCTGGTCTAACTTATTCACATTGTGGTTATTATTGAGTATCTTCTTTGAATTGTGTAGTTCAAAAGATGTTGTAGGTTAGTTGTTCACATTGGTGAAGAGCACTATATGTTAATATACATCCCCTCAAATGTAATAATACTAGTATAAAAAGATAACTTATAATTGGTCAGGTATAGAATATCTGGTAGCAGGAGTCTAGGGGTGTTGCCCCTCATGGTGTAGCCTTGTTAACATTAATTTCACAATAATAATAATAATTATTATATTGTTACAAAACAGATCAAAAACTTAGCCTGCATTTATAGCTAAAATTGAAAGTATTCACTATAATTCATAGCTACAAGCTTTTGTCAAATGGTCTTACACAGCACAAATATTTATACATATACCATGAGTTAACTTTTGATACTGCAAAGATAACATTTTAACATGGCAACAAAATTTAGAGTGAGGGGGCTAAATAATGGAAACTTATTGATACAACTTACATTCATAAACACTCAATATGTCAAACAAGTTCATTGCCTGCTTATATGCTGTATAAATCATTAGCAGCTAGTTGACTGTTCTATTAGAGTATATTTCGATTTTAGTAACTTCAATTTCATACGGTGGAGAACCACTGCTGGTAAGTTGTACTAGCAGCCCAACAAGAAATACGTTACTTATGAGCATAACATATTCTATGACTGCATGGACTATATAGCTACAGTTTATAGTGTAAATTCTTGTGTGTTAGTTTGACCATCTCACATTGTCACTTAGAAGAGATTACCCCTTTCCCTTACTGTCCTTCCCTTTACTGTTTATTCTTCTGATGGTCAATTATTATACTTAAAATGTAGTTACACCTGTACAGCTTCTACTAGCTTTATAGTGAGCACATGTAGCAGCTATAGTTTAAAAATATTTGAAGGGGCTCCTCTTAATTGTCTTTTACCACATATTGCAGTTTAGACGTCTACAGCATGCACATCTGTATAGACCATGGCTAATATTTTTCGCTGATGAACAGTATTCTCCTTGGGTTCACTTTCTGAACCAAGAAGACAATCTTTCTCAGTATCACGTGATCTCCTAGTTTTCTACTACAGGTCTAGGTCTAGATTTACCAAGCAATCTCCCGTTCCACTCCAATTGCATGCTAATGTTAGACTATCTTACTACCGACAGATTGGTGAACGTTCTATTAGAGTGTTTTAAATTTCGTAACGAAACACTTCATTATTGGACTAGCGCACGCGTGTGCGCATAGCCGTATATGTTAGTGACGTAATTTACTTAAACTAGTCTAACCGGTCATACTAGTTTTATTTGAGCGGGCTTAGCAACACAAACCAGCTGGATTTCATTTTCGTTACTACGTTAGTAAAAGTTGAGTGTTTAGTTTAGTCTAGCGACGTAGCAAGTGTTTAAGAGAATAAAAAGTTGAAAATTTGTTCTAGAAACTTTCTAAACTGTATAGTTAGGTAGTATTGTACAAGTTTGTGGAGTTTTACTACATAATACTTGTTGGAGTTATTGTTCATTATTACTATTAGGTCTATTAGTTAGACTAGTGTTAGTAGTGATATAATCTCGCGGCGCCCGACCATAAAAACAGGGTCTGGTGAAACTGTACAAAAAGTTTGGCGCTGCCGGAATGTTGGAAGCTCCAATCAGATCGCTCCATTTCAAATTGATTATGATTTCAAAAGATTCGCGGCTTACGGTTAATTACATCCGGTGACTCTGTCGCTTCAACTCATTGAGAAAACAGCCATACAATTCTGTTGGGTTCGTTTTAATGTTGAATAAATAAAGTAGCGCTATTAGTTTGGTGATGCTGTAAGCGGATTTGTTTGAATGGATGTTGTGACGTAATCAGTGCTCTTACGTAACACGTAAAACGTCATCCAATAAACATTCCAGAGCTCAAACTTTTTGTACACAGTTTCACCATACCCTCTTTTTAGGGTCGGGCGCCGCGAGACTAGTAGTGATAGTATAATTGTTGTTGTTTGAATACATTAAGGCAGGGCCGGAGGAGGGAAAATTGGGTTGGTCAGGCCATTGACTATAATGTTGAAATTGCTACTCTATACATGCCAATGAGAGAGGAACTGTTGCACACTCTGCGAAGTGCGAAGCACGAGCATTCTAGGGGGGTCTGGGGGCATGCC
The DNA here is from genome assembly GCF_963678975.1 of Dysidea avara. Classification (NCBI taxonomy): domain Eukaryota; kingdom Metazoa; phylum Porifera; class Demospongiae; order Dictyoceratida; family Dysideidae; genus Dysidea; species Dysidea avara. The sequence continues at coordinate 53,339,780 of NC_089273.1, forward strand.
CCCACAGGAAATTTTTGAAAATTAGACACTCAGATATGCAATTTTAGTGATATTTCACTGCTAGTTAGCTATATAAATATGCTCAGGTCTATCTGTTGCTCTTCAGACTTTCTATACTATGTATAATTGTAGACCTGACATAGCTATGGCAGGGGACACAGCATGAAATTTGCTGTATGGTTCATTTAGTTATAGCTAGCAATTAGAAGTTCAAGGGGGGCCTGGGGTGCAACCCCCAGGAGCTGCAGAATTTTTGCAATTTAAAGGTTTGAAAATGCCTTAAAATTTATGCTAAATTTTAAAGTAAAACTAGCTAGCAAATTGCAACTTTCCCCCCAAATTTCACAGGGAACCCATGCAGCATGGCTCCCTTTAGCTAGGATATAATTACTATACAGTGAATTCACACAGCTACAATAAAATGCTACACAGCTGTATACTACTATACTGGTTTGTATGAAGTGAACGGATCATTACGTAAATATACTGGTGGACAGTCACGAGACCAATCAGCATTCGAAAATGGCGCGATGTGGGTGAGACTGAGAGTTTGCTCGGTATCTCGACAGGACGAGTGGGTAGTTGAAGAGGAGTGATTTCTACTCAACATCTCATCCAGATGGCCACCATGTAATGTATGAGTGTGCAGCTTCTTGCCGAGGAATGAGTCATCTGGTTTGTCACTGCCAGCCCTTCGCCCAGTAAAGGAAGCCAAGAGAGACAAGCCAAGGAATGCTAATGATTATTTTATGAAGATTGAATTGTGATATAAGTGTGTTGGTTTAGAATCAAAGAAGGCACCTGCCTTACACGTGATAAATGCCAACTGTCAGCACAAGTGATACTGTACGTAGAACCCACAATCATTTCTGTACAAAACGATACGAATGCAATGCTGTACTGTAAGGTAATTGGAGGTACTATACGTGTAGTTCTGTGCTTTAGTTAGGCTGAGAAACTAGGTAACTACTCGTGTCATGCCTTTTCAATAACATCTGTAAAATGTACGTAGCTACATGTAGATGTGATCGTCCCAAAGATTGCATGAGAGTAATGTAGTTCGAGCTGGTCAGCTAGTTGGTTAAACTCCAGATTATTGGTCCGGCTCAGGCCTGACCAACCGGACCGTCTCCTCCGGCCTTGTAAGGTGAGTAGCTAATTGTTTAGTATTACACTTTTATGGTGAAGGGAAGGTTGTGATAGTCAGTTGGTAATGAAACAATTACTTGCTTGGAATCAAGTTGTGTCTGACACAAATAAAAATATCTTATTGCGTTAAAGGAGGGTGAAGAAGTTTAAAGTTGTAACTAGCTTAAAATTATTTCTAAACGTTTTTTTTTTAAGGATAGAACTTAATATGTTTGAAAGTCGCCATAGGTCAAATAGAACTAGTACTCGTGTAATGAACAATGATTTGGGATGAGTAGTCCAATGATTCAGTTTTAGTCCCCAAACTTCGCGAATTCTCAAATATATTATCACGGACTAAAATTCCTATATATCCATATTTTTGCTAGGAGTTTTGCCTTTGATAACATTGTTGTAGTATCCAAAGAATTACGGAGAAATCGTTTATGTTTCATAATTCAGAAGCAACATAATTATGTTGGAGGCTATTAATTAGCTTTTCGCAAAAAATTAACAACTCGGCAATAACCAGCTGAATGGTATTTGATAGTGTTGTCTTCAGAGTATTACACTTGTTGAGTGTTACGATGATAACTACTTAGTTTAAATAATAATCAACTAGAGTAAGCAATCTATTGTCGGACACCATCTATAATCGGACACTTTTCTCAGAAACTACCAAGCCGAATCTTCTGAATTTTGCCACAGATAAACTTCACACTTAGCCTAGCAATGTACCAAAATTTGGGCTGGAAAGCTTTTGTGGTTGCTTTGCTACAGCCGATTAAAGTGACTGTCCGAAAACCTCTAATATCGAAAGTTTACCTCTTTTATCGGACACCGCCCAGCAATCCTCCACTAAAAGATGAAATTCCTCACAACCACCACTGACTGTTAGGGGAATACATATACTTTCTAAGCAGCCATAGTTTGTTTCATTCCTCCACTCGTAAGCGGAGCTACAACCATTAATATTCGGGTGTGTCGCGACCTCTATAATCGGACAGGGCAGAATTTCATTTCACGCGGTTTTATCACTTCAAAGCTACCTTTTAGGTATAATTATTCATGAAAATGAAAAGTGTGGTACAAAATCTAATAGGATTTCCAAGGAGTCGTAAAATTTTACCATTTTAGCGATCAGTATGCTACTGTGGGACTCCACAAAATGACTTATGAACTGTTCCAAAGAACTTTTAGCACTGAAATACAAGGGTGTAGCACAAAGGGGAGGGGCTAAAGTCCCTCCACTTCCAATTATCAAGATATACTCTAATAGAGCAGTCAACTACTCTAATAGAACAGTCATATGTTCAAATAAGTATTTAGATACATTTTTGAATAAAATTTCAACCTTGGTACATCAAACTGAATTTCAGAAGGCTAATTTTCAAAGCTTTTTTGGGAGTCATGCTCCCAGACCCTCTTGATAGTGCATGCTTTAGATGATGATAAGTGTATACTTATCACACTGCAAACTGTATGAACCAGCTACCATTCTAGCTTGTAAATCTCTTATGCACCTTATTTCTGCTATATCCCTTGCAGCCATGCATGTCACACATACTATACAATGTGCTCAATGAAAGGTATGGTTTCGCTTAATTAAAAATAAGACATGCATGCATGTGTATATAGCTAATTTGCAGGTGGAAAACAAAACTTGTACATTGCTAAGAACTCCTATCATCCAGTCAAGAAATTGGGTCACATATAAGAGATGCAAAGAATGACATCACATGTTCATGTCCTGGAGTAACAACCAGCAAGGATGACTATCACTATATATTTGCCATTTCTGCAAACAACCATCCCAGCAGTTAATTACGATCCAGATTGGAGCTAATTGTGTGCTTTTAACCTACATTATACACTTGTCACAGCTATATAGTGCACATGTCATGCCTTTCTTTGGTTCATTTTAAAAATCTGTAATATTTTCTAGCTAATTACTAGCTGTATAGCTGTATCACAGTGAGTGCATGTAGCTAGTTGTTTATTTCATACAAAACTACCTTTTGTTTAGCTTGTTGCAAAGCATGTGTGACATACATGGCTGTAAGAGCAGATAGCAAAAGTTAATTAGGTGCATGAAAGGCTTAAGTAGCATGGCTGGTAGAGAGTGAGAAGCATTCTTACCATGCAAAGCATGTTCTATCAAGGGAGTCTGGGGGAATACCCCCCAACAGGAAGAAATTCTGCCCTGTCCGATTGTAGAGGTCGCGACACACCCGAATATTAATGGTTGTAGCTCCGCTTACGAGTGGAGGAATGAAACAAACTATGGCTGCTTAGAAAGTACATGTATTCCCCTAACAGTCAGTGGTGGTTGTGAGGAATTTCATCTTTTAGTGGAGGATTGCTGGGCGGTGTCCGATAAAAGAGGTAAACTTCCGATATTAGAGGTTTTCGGACAGTCACTTTAATCAGCTGTAGCAAAGCAACCACAAAAGCTTTCCAGCCCAAATTTTGGTACATTGCTAGGCTAAGTGTGAAGTTTATCTGTAGTAAAATTCAGAAGATTCGGCTTGGTAGTTTCTGAGAAAAAGTGTCCGATTATAGATGGTGTCCGACAATAGATCGCTTACTCTAGTTAGTAGTAACACTAAAACTAATCAAACTAGCTTAGATCAATGGTTGATTGTCATTTTGCTCTCGTTGATCATCGTATTGATCTTGTTGATTATCAACTTGATCACAGTTCATCATCTTGATCACTAAAATACAGCTAGCTCAATGCCAAGTTAATAGCTTCATTACCAACCAGCTAATCATTAATAATGAGGGAAGTACCCTGAGGGTGTAGTGAACATGTCTCGTTAGCCACAAAACATCTAATCAACTAATTTAATCAAATAATAACAATAATGGCGGGTAAATACAATTTAGTAATAACACAAGAAATGTTCTACAATCAGTAAAACACAATTCTCAGCTCTACGTCACATCCTCGTCTTCTTCTCTTCTCATTAACAACTTGTTCTAGTGATCTAATCTCCTTCTTGATGTCCTCAGGGTAGGAGGGTAGTCGTAGGTATTCTAATGTATTATTGTTCTTGAGGGCATCCAGGATCCGTTGTGAGGCTTGTCCAGTAATTGGGTTATCATGCATATGCAGCACCCTCAGGGTATGGTTCACACACAGCACATCACAGATCACACCACACTCATCATCAGAAATGTTGTTACCCATAATCCCCAGCCACTTCACTGTCTTGTTCTCCCTCAGTGAAGAGAACAAATCCATGACTGGTCTTGTGGTGGAGTAGTTGTTATTGTACATGGCCAGTGTCTCTATCACACATGAAGGATGTGTTAGTATGGTGGTGAAGAAGTGTGGTGTTTCCCCAACAGCTTTGTTTCTGCTAATATCCAACACTTTCACCTTACAGGTGATGACGATATCACTGAGGGAGCTGTCTGACGATGAAGAAAGGTCATTGTTGTCCAACCAGAGGTCATCTATTGTGATGTTGGAATGGTGTAGACTACGGTGTAGTAATCGGAGTCCGTAATCTTGAATATGGCAGCTGCCCAAATTAATAATCTTCCAGTTTCTACAGGACGAGCAGGTTAGTAATGTTGTTAGATCTTCTAAGTTATTAGGTGATAGAGTAGTGAACGGTAGGCTGATTTCTTTATCAGTAAACTTTTCCTCGATAGTTTTACAAGTTGAAATATCGCCAGCCTCGTAGAAGATTCTGTAGAAGCGAAGACGCTGTAGCTCATCTTCGAGGAATTTATCGTCGATGGTGATCGCCTCGTTTCCACTACGAAGGAACAGCTTAAACGATGGACGTTGTCCTTTGGTAAGTGTAACGTAATGGTTAAACATGTTGTAATGGATATCGCTCCAGAAATACTCTTCGAGGATGGAGCGCTCTTCGTCGGATGGGAGGTTGGTGACATAGTGAGCCGCGAGGTATTCTTGTATTGAAAAGTGGATAAAATTGAACGTTTTCGTTGCATAGAAGATGTCTATGTGCTCTATGACTTGTAAGAGACCAAAGCCATTGGTGGCTCCTGGTATGGCTTCCAGCTGTGGACAGACAGACTTGATTTGCTCCAAAGTGATTATTAGTTGATTGTTATTTAATGCTTGTAGGGAAAGCTTTGATAATTGTTGTATTATCTTGCCACAGGGATATGGAAGGTTGTTGAGATCTGTGATAGGTTGCGTGACAGTGTTACCATATTTGGCAAGGTGTCGGCAGATGGTAAGGCTAATGAATAGCTTGTACAGTTCAGTAGAATTGTTCGGTAGGGGATATCCCTTCTTAAAGAGGAACAGTAAAACTAGAAGATGAAATGGCGTGAAGCAAAGGCTATTGATGGTGGTGTGATGATAGAGATAGTTGGTGAGTTGTGGTATTTTGTGAGGGTGTGTCTTTAGTGATTGTTGAATGAAGTGTTGTCGTTCTGTTTCAGTAAAACCCAGAATGTCAACTCGGAGAGTGGCCTTGTTATGGAGGTGTTGTGAAGCATGAGGACGAGATGACACTATCAACCCACACTCAGGTAACACTTTACGATTTATGATGTCAGCTATTAAACTGTTCTCTCTTAGGCCTTCAGGGAATTCATCATAGCCGTCAAGAAGGACTGCAAGGGACTTTCCGTTATCTTGTTGTAGACATTGAATACAAGTGACAGTATCTCCTTCAGAGTGAGTGATGTGTGTCAGGAAGGACTGCAAAAGCTGTTGAAGTGATCTCATCTTTTGAACACCAGGATCCCTGAGACAGATCAACAACACCAGTTGAATCTTCTTCATCACATCTCCCTCAGCCCAACAGTAAGAAATGTGTTTCATCAGTATTGATTTCCCAATACCTGGAGCACCTTCTATTAGGATTGTTTGTGGATCATCACACTGATCAAAAGGCTTCAGTATGTCAGCAACATTTCTTGTCACCTTGCTAGTTTGAAGAGCCTCTCTCAATGGTTGATGACTGTCTAACTGACTACGTTTGGTTACTGGTTGACTACTAGCAGCAGAGATGACATCACTGATGTGACCAGTGTGGACTGCTTTAGTGATGACGTTGACGTCTTCCATGGTACGTTCTTCTTCATAATGTACTAACACTACTGGAGTGAAATCTTTAGGTTGTTCAGGAGGCCAAGTGTCCTTCCCAATATCCAGCCTTGTCTGCTTGTAGACTCCCTTCACATGACGAGACAACTGGGAGACCACTGTACCTATACAATACAAACTACAATTATGACAACTGTAATAGTTTAGTACCTCCAGTAGTGATGGATGATGATAGAGTAGAGGAATGGATAGCATCAACCAGTTTATCCCATGTTGCTGAGGGATCTTGTTGTAACCATCTCCTTAACATCACTTTACACCTCTCCTCACAACTGCTAGGATGATCCGTATTGATGATGTCAAGTTGTGACGATGTCACTTTTAGGGCAAGTCCCAACTCCCTCCAGTTTGCGGCACAATATGGGACAACATGACTGTTTATGTCTCGTTCCTCAGGTCTCTCATCTCCTGTAATATTTAATTGTTCTAGTTGCTATTCAGTAAATATATGTGTGATTTGCATAGCCAAAATATTCTAAGGGGCAAATGTTAAAAAAAAATGTTTGTGGATTGATTATTTACAAACAATTACAAAACATAATTGTGGAGGTCTACAGACTATTAGCCCAAAAACCAGGAAATTACCGACATTTAGACTAAACGGCATGTGGTATCTGCTTGTAGCAAGAGTACATAATATTTATGTGTAGGCCCATATATAAATATTATGTACTCTTGCTTGTAGGTACCATTTAAAATGTAATGGCGCTTAGTCGTAGTGGTGTTTATTGAATAAGCGCCCCTAAAAAGAAATAAAAGGTTTATACCGTACGCAAGGAAATTTTGTCGTCTAAAAAATTTGACAAATCGGTTTAATTCGTCAAATTTAAATTCGTCAAATATTTATACGCGCCCTTAAATAGGGTCCGCAATCCGAAAAATCAACTTCTACAAATCAATCCCCCTACCATTGTGGGATGTTCATTGTAGTATCCTATTGCTTGATCCACCATGAAACCGGAGGTACGATTGTTGTCTTCACAGAAATATCATTTTCAGTATCTCACAAGATGCAAGATTTATTTTTAAAATTTCGTGCTCCACACAAAGGACCGGATGAAACTTGCTACTTAGCCAAATCGTATCCAGAGTTGTTGTAGTTGAAAACTACGCACAGAAATAAGTAAATGATTTGCTGGGTGCCCGGCACAGGGTTGCTTTCTTTGAAAAAACAGACAAAGAAATACAAAGTTTCGAATTCAAACTGCCCTACCACCCAGGGCAAGAGAAGCCAACTATTCCTCATAGTGTTTCGATACGGTTGGGTGCATAGTCTGTCTATGCTGTTAGTTTGGAAAAGATCTGAGACTTCTCACCATCTGGGTGACAAGCGTCAAAATTTTCTGCGCCATCAAAGAATTGTGTCACGCTTTCTAGACATTTCCATCGCTTCTGCAGCCACAACAATCATCAATTATAGACTAAAACTATGGCAAAAGATGTCCCTGAACGTTTGGTAATAGCGGTTGTCAATTATTGTTTCATCCACAGCTTCCACGCCTCGCTCTAAGCTATGCATCAAGGGAGGCAGCAAAATCGTTCAAATTTGACTTCACCTCTCACGCTCCACAGCAGCTTCAAATCTTGACTAGATCACCCTACATCACCATTATGCTTCAAAACATCCCAAAACAAACCGAAAAATGCACAAAATCTTTCATTTTTGATTCGAGCTGGGTGGAGCTCCTGGCATAGGCGGCGGAAAGGGGGGGGCTAGGGGGCTAAAGCCCCCCCCTCGGTCTGCTGAGGGGGGGCTTAGCCCCCCCTCAGAATGATATCACACCGAAATTATCTTTCTTGAAGTGGGGCTGAAAACCGTGATAAAGATCGAGATACTCTAATAGAGCAGTCACTCTAATAAAGTAGTCAGTGTGTAGCGAGCTATGAAAGGATTTTTATGTAGTTTATCAGCTAGAAATGGTAGCTGGTGAGGTGAAAAGCTCTTGTCAGTTGGTTGCGACCTTTTTTTTTTTTTTTTGGTCTCACCTTACCAAACTATAGAAATAAGTCTGGGTCAGCCCCAGCCCCCCCTCATATCAACCACTTCCTCCGCCGCTGGCTCCTGGTATACTGCATCATATGAAATCACAGAAACACCAACTACCACTACTACCAAACGTTTTGATCCATCATTTATCATGATTCTAAACAAAATTAAGTGACCGGTGTGGCATCAGAAGTACTGGAAAGCACTTTGGTACCATTGAGAGAATCCCTTGAAATGACGCACGAAAATTTTGACGTTCTTCACCCAGATGGTGAGAAGTCTCAGATCCTTTCCAGACTAACAGCATAGACAGACTATGCATCCAACCTTATCACATCACTATGAGGAAGAGTTGGCTTTTCTTATCTTGGCTGGTAGGGCAGTTTGAATTTGAAAATTCGTGTTTTGTTTTCTGCTTTTTGAGAGAAAGCAACCCTGTGCTGGTAACCAAGTGAATCATTTGCTTATTACTGTGCGTACTTTTTAACTACATTAACTCTAGATAATACCTAGCTAAGCAGCAAGTTCTATCCTGTTCTTTGTGTGGAGCACGAAATTTAAAAAAATATTTTTGCATCTCACGAAATACTAAAATCGATAGTTCTGTGAAGACAACAATCGTGCTTCCGGTTTCATGGTGGATCTAGCAATGGGATACTACAATGAACATCCCACAATGGTAGGGGAATTGATTTGTGAAAGTTGATTTTTTGGATTGCGGACCCTACCTTAAAAGTACAGGTTTTGCCTACAATTTTTTGATTTTCGTCAACATTTTATTCGTCAAATCTGCTGAAGTCTGAATTCGTCAAATTTTTCCTACGTCAAAATTTCCTTGCGTACGGTAGTTCCGTGCGAGGTTCTGTGAGGCAAGACTTACTGTCTTTTCCGCTTGGAATGAATTCCAGTGAGATCCGGGAAGTTGACGCCATTAAGAAGAGATCACGTTGTGTTAAGTGTCGCTCAGGTCTGTTTATCGTTGACTAAAATAACATTGATCGCCGTCGCCACTCAATACAGGTTCTTTACCCTAAAGGATAATCATTAATATAGATTCATTACGTAATGAAGATCACTAACCTTCCATTACGATTATCATCATAGATATTAGATACACCGTTATCATAAAGGAGTAGAACAATTGGCGGAAGTTGTGGTGATGTGATGGAGCTAATAGTTTGTGTAGGAGTGTTAGTGAATAATCAACATCGTCTATTACCCAAGGTTATCTTCTTATCGTCCTCTGTGACTATGTTATATGTAGAGTGTATTGTGTGTTTGTGGTGGTGTGTAACTGTGTCTGTGGTGGTGTGTAACTGTGTCTGGTTGTGTAACTGTGTCTGTGGTGGTGTGTAACTGTATCTGGTTGTGTAACTGTGTCTGGTTGTGTAACTGTGTTTGTGGTGGTGTATAACTGTGTCTGGTGGTGTGTAACTGTATCTGGTTGTGTAACTGTGTCTGGTTGTGTAACTGTGTCTGGTTGTGTGTCTGTGGTGGTGTATAACTGTATCTGGTTGTGTAACTGTGTCTGGTTGTGTAACTGTGTTTGTGGTGGTGTATAACTGTGTCTGTGGTGGTGTGTAACTGTATCTGGTTGTGTAACTGTGTCTGTGGTGGTGTATAACTGTGTCTGTGGTGGTGTGTAACTGTATCTGGTTGTGTAACTGTGTCTGGTTGTGTAACTGTGTCTGGTTGTGTAACTGTGTCTGGTTGTGTAACTGTGTCTGGTTGTGTAACTGTGTCTGTGGTGGTGTGTAACTGTATCTGGTTGTGTAACTGTGTCTGTGGTGGTGTGTAACTGTGTCTGGTTGTGTAACTGTGTCTGTGGTGGTGTGTAACTGTATCTGGTTGTGTAACTGTGTCTGTGGTGGTGTGTAACTGTGTCTGTGGTGGTGTGTAACTGTATCTGGTTGTGTAACTGTGTCTGGTTGTGTAACTGTGTCTGTGGTGGTGTGTACCTGTGTCTGTGGTGGTGTGTAACTGTATCTGGTTGTTTAACTGTGTCTGTGGTAGTGTGTAACTGTGTCTGTGGTGGTGTGTAACTGTGTCTGTGGTAGTGTGTAACTGTGTCTGTGGTGGTGTGTAACTGTGTCTGTGGTGGTGTGTAACTGTGTCTGTGGTGGTGTGTAACTGTGTCTGTGGTGGTGTGTAACTGTGTCTGTGGTGGTGTGTAACTGTGTCTGTGGTGGTGTGTAACTGTGTCTGTGGTGGTGTGTAACTGTGTCTGTGGTGGCGTGTAACTGTGTCTGTGGTGGTGTGTAACTGTGTCTGTATGATGTGCAGGGGAAATGCAATTAAATTTGCTCCTTATCTGATAAGTGCTTTTAGAGTTGTAGCGTTGGACACGATATAATACTTTATTAAATGTATTTGTTATATCGTTGCTAGGAGACAAGCTGGTTACCATTAGTTACTATGACCATAATGTGTTGGAGTTCACCAAGGAGGCATGCCATGCTGTTGTTGTCATCATGAACATCAAGGTGAGTTCTGATTGATTCGAAGTGTAATCATAACTAAACCATCCCATAGTTTAACATTCTACCAGAATCTCCACTACATAAGAGTTACACCATCTCCATCCCAGCAAAATTGTTGTCCCACAATTGAAGGATGTTATGTTAGTAATAGTTCTCATTGTAGGTCTGTGTGTATGTATGTATCTGTATGTATGTGTACACTGTGCTGTATGTGTCCGTCTAGTTGTGTATGTCCTTATGTCCCTCTGTATGTCTGTGTGTCTGTATTTATGCGTGTGTGTTGTGTGTATTTGGCAATATCTGTGTGTTGTATGTATCTGTAATGTGTGTATGTGTTTCCGTCTGTATTATGTGTGTCCGTTTGTATGTGTGTGTATTTCTGTTGTTTGCATGTATATGTGTATATGTCTGTGTGTCTGTATTTATGTGTGTATGTCTTGTCTGCAGTGTGTGTTGTGTCTATGGCAATACATACATGTTTGTGTGTATGTATGTATGTGTGTATGTACTGTATGTATATGTGTCCGTCTCTGGTTGTGTATGTCTGTGTGTCCATCTGTGTGTGTAGCATAGTGTGTAGTATGTGTGTGTGTGTGTGTGTGTGTGTGTGTGTGTGTTTATGTGTGTGTGTGTGTGTGTGTGTGTGTGTGTGTGTGTGTGTGGTGTGTGTGTGTAGTGTGTGGTGTGTAGTGTGTGTGTATGTGTAGCATGTGTGCGAGTGTGTGTGTGTGTATAGCATGTGTGTGAATGTGTGTGTGTGTGCGTGCGTGTGAGCTCTTCATCAGTTTCACCTATGAGACATGGCTCTTCCTCTTGTTGGTTACTAGACCTAGGATTAGCCTATTAGTCTGAGTAGTGTACAGGTTACCTTGACAACTGGGTAGGACTGTTGGTTGTGTGTGCAATAGTTCAGTCATATCTTAAACCAGATTATCCTGCTGATCATGTATAATGGTTTTTAGATGGATCTTGCGTCTACGTTCATGGTAGTGAAGCTAATGCTTTTGGTTAGAAATTGTGTCATTGCTGATGCTAGTAATGTGGGTGTGTTTGTTGATAATCATGCTAAGGTAAGCATCATGTGACCTCACATGACATCACATGACCTCACACAGGCAATATAATGATATCCATGACAACAAACTAGCTGGAGTATGGATTAAGAACTATGCTAGTCCAATATTCCATAGTAATTCCATACATCACGGCAAAGATGTTGGGTTCTTTATATTCCAAGATGGACAGGTAAATAACATGGGTAATCCCCCTGGTGATAAGGGATAACCCCTAATCCCCCCCCAGGGCATACTAGAAGACAATGACATCCACACAAACAGGATAGCTGGTATAGAGATCAAACAAGATGCTAATCCAATAGTGATGAAGTGTAGGATCCATCATGGTTGTACTGGTGGAGTGTATATACATGATAGGGTAAGTGTAACTGGTATTTGTGTATTTCATCTGGTATTTGTTTATTTCATCTGGTATTTGTGTATTTCATCTGGTATTTGTGTATTTCATCTTGTAGTTGTGCATTTGCTATAGGTACCACTTGAAAGGTAATGGCACCTACTCGTAGTGGTGTATAAAATAAGCTATCCTCAAAAGAAATAAATTGATTTATAAATACACTTAATTTTAGTTCCGTGAGGCTAGGCTAGGCTTACGGCCTTTTTTGCTTGGAATGGATTCCAGTGAGATCTGGCAAGTTGATGCCATTAAGAAGAGATCATGATCACCACTTCATTGTGTTAAGTATCACTCAGGTCTATTTATCATTGGCTAACTGATAACAGTGATCTGAGCATTGATTGCCAATCACCACTCATGACAGGTTCTTTACACTAAAGGATACTCATTATGGATTCATTAGCTATGTCATGAAGATCACTAACCATCCATTACGATTATCATCATAGATATTAGATACACCGTTATCACAAAGAAGGAGTAGAACAGTCTGCGGTAATAGTTTGTGTAGAAGTGTAAGCGAATATTAACATCATCCAGCTATTATCCTGGGTCATCTCATGTTATATGTAGAGCGTATTTTGTGTTTGCGATGGTGTGTAAACAGGAGCCCATAAACACTACAAGGCTTAGGTACTTTGAGAAGATTAAATGAACACTGTAACTACAGTGGCATGAAGTGATGAACACCAGCAAGTCACTTCCCCGTGTTTCAAATTCTAACCATGTGTTTAATTTTGATTGTGGATTTACTCATGTGAGTCATATATGTTCTGATGGAAAATTTAATGGTGAATCGAACAGAATTTGTTGCAAGATGATAGGAGCAACCACTATCGAGTTATGGATCATTTTATAAAAGGTTTGCATGTTTTCTTACCGAAAAGTTACTTATGTGCATGGCTAGTTTTGGCCTCACCGTTTAGCGTTAGGGTAAAACCCTAGGTATCATTTTAAATCCTAGTTACATCACAAGTAGAATGACATAATTAGCATAGCCATAGGACAGATTCTTTGAAAGTTACAGTGCTTTGTGCAAGGCATATGTGTTAAGGTTAAATCCAGTTTTCTGGATTATGTGAGTTTAAGGGTTAAAGTGCAAAAGTGTCCCTTAGTACAAGCTGACCTGGAATACCAGGACACCTTGGTGATCAGGACAATTTGACACTTTTGATCATTTCCAAGTTTACATTGGACTGACGTACTACATACATCGAGGAGGTTAATATTATGTGTTTTACCTTCTGTTTGTATGTGTGTAGGTGTCATGTGTATCATTATCACCAACTAATGATGACATGGAGTCTGAACTGAGACATCACTGTGCCTATAACATACCTGTGAGTAGTGTAGTGTAACATGTAACATTACATGGTAGTGATTTATGTATTACACATATCTATACAGTGGTCCCTCCATTATCTGACCATCAATTATCAGAGTGTTCTGTTATCCGAACTGTTAAAGTGACTGCTCTATTAGAGTATTTTGCCTAAGGTGTATGTTCTATTTAACTGAACTCTACATAAATCTACAGGCTTCAGTTATCTGAACTTTTCCATTATCCAAACACACCTAGGGAGGGACCACTGTATTGGAGTATTGTGATAATACTCCAACTGTGATAATTATAAGGAAACGGGAAGAACAGGTTTTATTCAGCTTAGCAGTTCACATTGTGCTAGTATGTAGGCTGTTTATCTGTTTATAAACTTTGTAAGCTTACTAATTATGTGTCTGACAATATATCAACCACTGACTTAGGCTCTTTGAATTAAATCTGTACCACATGTAGCTCTGTTAGATACAGACATGCTGTTTCAGCATACTGCCACTGCTCTCCCAAATCTATTGTTTACCCTTAGGATAAGGCTTAGCTTGTACCATAAAGGATTACAGTGATATATTTCTAAGTGTGTTGTGTTTTTGTTCTCTTTACCTTTTACTGTAGACATACATACATGTAGATGTGTACATATGTATGTATGTACGGTATCACTCAAATGTAACGTCGCACTCATTCGTGCCGCTCGATTGCGAGTGACAGGTGCCACGCCCTTTAATTAGCAATTAAAGGGCGTGGCACCTGTTTCCTTTGCGAGTATTCATCCTAGGATGAATACTCGCAAAGGAAACAGGTGCCACAACCCTTTAATTAGCAAGTTTGCGAGTATTCATCCCAGGATGAATACTCGCAAAGGAAGCAGGTGCCACGCCCTTTAATTAGCAAGTTTGCGAGTATTCATCCCAGGATGAATACTCGCAAAGGAAGCAGGTGCCACGCCCTTTAATTAGCAAGTTTGCGAGTATTCATCCCAGGATGAATACTCGCAAAGGAAGCAGGTGCCACGCCCTTTAATTAGCAAGTTTGCGAGTATTCATCCCAGGATGAATACTCGCAAAGGAAACAAGTGCCACGCCCTTTAATTAGCAAGTTTGCGAGTATTCATCCCAGGATGAATACTTGCGAAGGAAACAAGTGCCACGCCCTTTAATTAGCAAGTTTTTTTAAAATTACTTGCAATCAAGCACAGTGCGAGTGAGTACAACGTTACATTTGAGCAGTACCTGTTCAAATGTACATGTACTGCTCAAACAGTACGCAACATGTACTGTTTCTTACAGTACATGTTCATGCAAAATCATGTGTGTGTTGTAATAATACTATCATGTGTGTAGACGTTTTTCTTTTCTTTAACAGGCTATGGTGATGTTTCATGGGAAAGAAAATAATTTACATGATTTATTGGAAATCCTTAACAAACTTGCAACAGATGACAATCTTAGTGTTCGACAATCAATAGCTCATGGTATACATGAGGTATGTGTGTTTATCATCCTTGATCACTTAACATTACAAATACAATCACAAATAGTGTACACTTGTTAATAACTATTGTTACACCTCATTATTAAGGTCACCTCCAGTGACCATTATAGAGAAGTATATATATAATATTTCACTACTTATAACCAAGAGTCCATAATAACATTGTTACAGTAATAGAGTAGCTAGTGGTCACTTATCACTGGTTGTTATATTAGACTATATGTACTATAGCAAATGTTCTATATAGTAACTACTCTGTAGCCTTCTACCTTTTATAGCTTGTAAGAGTCTGTGAGAGTCCTTAAACAACTTTATTGGGAGCTACTGTAGTTATGTACTGCTATGAGTTGTAATTCAACTATTGTAGGAGTTTCTATACCATCTTTAATAATATCATGTTAAGAATTAGTTTTTTGCTGTGCTGTACAAAAATGTACCAATTCCTGCATCTGGAAAAAAGTACATTTTCCAAAAATAGATTGTCCTGTAGTAGCAATGTTTACATTATATCACATGGTCACTATTTTGAGGTAGTCAAAAAGGTTAAGTGACATTTTTCATGTTGTTGGTAGGAGTGTTAGGGATGTTACTTATGGGACTGTAACACTAGTCATATTGTCTGTCTCATTGTAGGTAGCAACAATTCTCCGTTGTGATGCTATGAAGATTGCTCCACTGTATATCAAGTTGATGAAGGATAAGTCACTGACTATACTAGAAGGACTGATTGAACATCTTCCACAAGCTGTGCTTGAGTTTGCTCATGTAGCCAATTTGTCTGTAACTACAAAAGTGTGTGTAGTGTGTGTGTGTAGTGTGCGTGTAGTGTAGTGTGTGTGTGCGTTGTGTGTGTGTGTGTGTGTGTGTGTGTAGTGTGTGTGTGCGTAGTGTGTGTGTGTGCGTAGTGTGTGTGTGCGTAGTGTGTGCGTGCGTAGTGTGTGTAGTGTAGTGTGTGTGTGTGTGTGTGTGTGTGTGTGTGTGTGTGTGTGTGTGTGTGTGTGTGTGTGTGTGTGTGAGTGAGTGTTTGTGTGTAGTGTTGTGTGTGTGTGTGTGTGTGTGTGTGTGTGAGTGTTTGTGTGTAGTGTGTGTGTGTAGTGTGTGTAAGTGAGTCTGAGTGTGTGTGTGTGTGTGTGTGTGTGTGTGTGTGTGTGCGCGCGCGGAGTGTGTGTGCGCGGAGTGTGTGTGCGTAGTGTGTGTACGTGCGTGCGCGCGTGTGTGTGTGACATGTTCCTGCCAGTTTACTGACAAGGAAGTTTTGTTCATTGTGTAATACTATCATATGTGGCCATTGATAATTGATGTTCTATTTCTTGTTATGACAGGCTCAGTCTATTTACGGTGTATCATATGTCATTGTGTATTATTGTAGTTATCACGTAAAACAACATTTATGGAGGAGGATCTGTTGGATCAGAAGAAAGAACAAGAGGAGAAATTATTACTCTTAGCAGCAAGTATTGTGTATAGATGTACTGTATAGTATAGTCCTTTAGAAGAACCAGGCCTGAAACATGCCTTCATATGTATAGACATTGTAATGATTTTTCCTGCCATGCACCAGACCTCCTAGAATTACATCCATATTTGTTGGATACTTCAAACTCCATCATTGATAAAAAAACCCTTGATCTGTTTTACTTCACTTTCCCCTATGACCATCCCTTGTATTGTACACATATTGTATATGGTACTGATACTAGATTGTGTGTTGTTATAGGAGGAACAAGAAGCAAAGGAACCAGATAACTCATCGAAGGGTAAACAATCTGCCACTAGTAAGGACAAGCAGAAAAATCCTCCTACCAAACGTTTCACATGTAAGTGTCTTTCACAGTGTGATGAGTAAGATTGTGTACAGTGTGTGTGTATTACGATACTGCCCAAGTGTAATGTCGCACTCGCTCGCACACACAACCTTGCTCGAGATTTTAAAATTGCTAATTAAGGGGTGTGGCAACTGTTTCACTCGCAAGACAAAGTGGCAGCTGTTTCTTCATGAGAATTGTGAGTGAAACAGTTGTCACGCCCACTAATTAGAGTTGTGTTAAATTTTGAGAAAGTTGCATGTGTGAGGGAGTGCAACGTTGCACTTGGGCGGTACCATAATTTACAATATATTTTCTAATAGAATGCACGTTATTTAGTTGAATATTATACATATTTAGAAATTTTATTGCATTGTTTTGAGGCTACTACATGTAAATGCAATGAAAACCTGTAGCAGGGGTTAACCTGTGGTCTTGTTTATTAATGAAAATGGCAAGGCCAAAACAAAAGGTACTTACTATCAGCTTACTTTCTTGACAAGACAGGCATCATTTTTGCATTGATCTAGGCATTGATACATCAGTGTAATAGAGTAGCACTGACACCACAAACTCAAAGGATGGACGTTAATATAATATATATAGAAGCCACAGTTTGGCACTTGCTTTTTTGTTTTCTTTCAGTTTTTCTTTCTTTGTTTTGTGTAGGGGAAATTTTGTACAGTATTTAGAATGAACCAACATTGGTTTCTGTGCCATTTAGAGTACTTCAGATGATATGAGCTTGGGTCTCTCTAAATATCATAGAAACCTTGTCAGCTCGTTCTAGCTATTTAGTGTATATAATGACATTGTTTATAGGACTACCTTATATGGGGTTATGTGCAATAAGTGTATATGTATGTTATCACTTGTACAGTGAATCCGATCAAAACCAGTCCAGAATTTAATAGGAAACCTTCTAACCATTCACTACTTGGCTCACCAATTGTGTCTACTACATCAGGTACAGTATACTAGCTGGTCTCATGTATGTGATATGTGTGATGTGAGTGTAGTAGTGTGTCAAGTTTGCTTGTGTGAGGCTGTGTAAGTGGCTAGATCATCAGCCTGCTGATCAAAAGGTTCCAGGATTGATGCCTGGTTATGCCAAGTTGATGTGTTGTAGTTTCCTTGAACAAGATCACATTGCTCCAGTCTACCCAGCTGTATAATGGGGACCTGGTAGCCTGGTGTCAACTGGAGAAGCAGCCCACCCAGCTGTAATGTCAAACAGTACGATAGTACTGTTGTACTGTTTAGTAGGGATTGGCCCAATAGTGAGGCATACCACCTAAAATTCTGCCTTAAAAGTTATCCTAGAGACATGTTACATGATTAAAATCACCTCAAAGATATAATAATGTTACTCCATCAACATCAAATACAACATTACAACAAGTAAACACTTACAGGTGGCTGGATATAGAATTTTTAAAAGATCACTGAAACTAGAATTTTTGTCTGCCAGCCCTCCACGCCTATGAACAGATTAACAATAATCGAGTGTGGAGACCACTCCTCTTGACAATCTATTTATGTGATCACAATGACCTAAGGGTAGATGGTATTGATCAATATCATACCACGGTATTTTAATTATAAATATTGTGGTGTTACTAAATACCCACTAAATATGTATAAGCTTCCATTACATCAATAGCCTCATCGTAGACTACACAGTGCTTACTCTTCAAGTGGAAAAACAAATTGGAGGCGTTAGCCAACAAACTTTTAGACAGAGCTAACAAATTTGTTAGACAGAGTTAACAAATAGTACTCTCATATTTGACTGGTTTCCCAATAGTATCTTACTAGTAGTCCCATGCTATGCTCTTTGCTCCACTCTTGCTAACAAGTTTTGCTACAATACTGTTTAAATAATTTGAAAACTGGTAATATCCGGTGTTGTCCTGGTATGTCAGTATGCGGTATTACTAATATTTAGTGATTCAGTTTTTAAAAAAATATTGCACAACAACTAAACATTGGTATATTTCCCACCCCTACAATGACCACACTCCCTTTTTATTGGTCTAGCTGTATTTATAATGCTAGCACAGTGAAATATGAAATATTGAAATATGAAATCATGACACATCCCCTGGTTGGTGATACTCTAATATAGCAGTCACCTCAATACTATCAATGTATCGATATATTGTGGCAACATTAATATTAACTGGGGAAGCATTTGCTCAATTGGTATTGGGGTCATTGTGGAACTTTAGAGAGAGACCTCCTGTGGGTTACTAGTCCTGTCCCAGGAAGATTTGCATATGTGCCTGAGTGATGTACAATCATCTCATTGTTAGGCAGCAATAGTTATGTTTTGTATGACTGTTGGAGGCTTTGGTTACTTGCTTGTGACTAGTACTACAAATGAGCCAAATTTCGAGAACTTGTGTGATTCCATTTATGAGTTATTAAACATTTTTGAGGGTTCAGCTCAACACATACTTACTATATCTGTTTCCCTGCTGGTTGTTCTCATACACTGCTAAAGTTTATTGCACATCATTGGTTTCACCACTGTCCCATATAAGGTATTGTTGAAGTTTAGTTGATACTACAATGTATATGTAGTTAACTACTGATAAAGTACCATTTACCTGGAAACTTTTGTGGTATGTATATTTCACAGTTATTTCCTTTGTCAGGATTTTTGTATTTTAAATTTCATCTCTTAGCTCCAGGATTTTTGCTTTTAGATTTCACTTGAAAGTCATGGATCACTATTGCTCAATTCAAAGATTTTATTCTCAACCACATGGCTACGAAGGGTCTGGATTATTGTATTTCAAGTGTCATACCAACTGCTAAGGCATCTGAATGAGTAGTAGTGGTAATCCCTGTGTGAGGCATAGTCTAGCCTTGTGGTAGGTCAGCATCTTTCGTGAGCCATGCCCACTTTAATATTGGGATGTGTGATGTTGTTTGTAAGCACATATCTGGAGCCATGTTAAGTTATCGTTAGCTTCCAGCAAGGTGAGTTGGAAGTTTGTAGGTATGCATGGAGCCACACCCACTTCCAGAAATTGCTGTCTGTAAACTGGGAATGATGACTGAGGCAGTAAACACAAGAAGTGATTATCAAAATGACTGATACTAAGAAGGCCAAACATCCTTGTATTAGTAGGTGTGAAGACTAAACATTGTGGTTATTTCTTAGCTGCTCGTGTAGATTTTCATAAATTGTCACATGCTAAAATTTCAGTAGCTTTACTAACTGTGAAAATTGTGTGCCACAAAAATTAAGTACCACAAAAAAATCTGTATCTGTACTATTTATGCATACAATAGAGGATCACATTTACATTGAAATTCACTGTCTATACACAGCTCCATTGAGGATGACTTCATCGGCAAACACTACTCCAACCTCCACCATACGAGCAATGTCTCCACCAGCTAGTGGTCTATCCAACTCCCTCACCACCACCCTGCCATCACCCAGTACCACTGGCCCCTCTACTAGTGCTGGAGGGTCCAGTGGCAGTGGTGGTACTAGTCCTGCTGTAATCAAGAAGGCTGTTACTATACCAAAGATTGTCACACCTGTGTCAGGTAGTCCTGGATTACAGAAGAGGGAAACATTTCATGGTTTGTACTTTGTAGTAGTGTACTGTAAATAATTGTGCCTAGTAATTTTGTTATTAAATGTCAAAAGTGTTGATGTTGTGGTGTGATAATATGGTAGACACTTATCAGTTATGTGAGCATTGTTTATCTGTACCCTCGTTTATCCAAAATTAGAAATTTCTTTTCTGTTGGAGTATTTTGAGTACAAGTGTATGTTCTATTAGAGTATTTCAACTGTACTTTGTATTAAAGTGTATGGCCTCATTTCATTTGTCTAAACACTTAAAATTTCCTGGACTAAGCCTTATCACTTTTATTCTGACACCCCTATATGGTATTATTGTACATCTTATATACATTGTGTAGGCTCTACTAGAGGAACTAAGACACCAGTTCCATCAGAGACAAAGTCCCAACCATCACTTGATACAAAAGGTTTAACATCTTCTCCTAGAAGTTCTCCATCAGAATTGAGGAAAACTAAACCCAAGGATGACAAAGTCTCTACTAGAAGGTATAGATACAAAGCTATAAGATGTACAAAACAGTTACGTTAGGAAATCCACTTTGACTTTTATCATCAAGTAGCTATCATATCAAGGATAATGGAAGTTGCAGTTTCTCACAAAAAAAATATATTTACCAGAAACCACCTTTCAATACCTTCATGGTACCTTGGCAGTATTGGTTAGGTACTGTATAACTAATGCCTTTAGTACAGCATGAAACACTTCCAATAGATTGCTGCAAAATTTATATTCAGTAGAATTTTCTGACTGACTCATTGACTGACTGATGCCAAGCACAACTAAGGCTACGTATTTGATTTTATCACTGTTTGGCACTTCAACGTCACTTCAAGGTGCCTTTTGGCATACCGCAGTATGTATGTGCATTGCTTATGGACTTAGTTGTGTCTTCCTTTGTGTCCTTTTTATCTTTGCTTAGCAGTGTAAGGTGTCAAGCCTAAAATTATGGTTAGACATCTGCCATTTTCTGACCATTTCTGACTAATGTCTGAACACTGTTTGAAAGATTTTGTACAGTACTATTGAGTATGTCCAACAAATTTGTCAGATCATTTCCAAAACAGACCCTGTGATGGCTTCCCTACATATGTAACGGGAGTTCCGTTGTGGCTGGATTTATTACAGAGGTCCTTCTCATTGTGTTCTTGATTTGTAATGCTGGCAACAGGTTGAACATGCATATGTGTGGGTTCAGTTCTCCTACACCTGAAGGACATTCAATCCCTACTACTCATGACGGATTGAATGTCCACTAGTATATCTTCAGGTGTAGGTGACCTCCCTTGTTTCACTACTTTTATTTCTTTGATTTCACTGTCTCCTAATTTCATTTTGGTATTACAGTGCACCCTCAATTATCTGAACACTTGGGTATTTGAACAGGACTCAGGATATACTTTGATTATCTGAACACATCTTGGTCCCAAAGTGGTCAGATAACCGAGGGAGCACTGTATAGCTGATACAACGCCAGTATATTTATTGTGTATTTCACTAATTCATAATAATTATATCTTTATATTTTAGTGCACCTAGTACCAGTAAACGAAAGCCACTATCATCAGGTGGGAGGGGCACAAAATGGACATGACACACCCACACAGCCGGCTACATCACTTACATGACCATTGACTACTACTGCTATAATGTATATTGAATAATTATATTGGACTACCACTATATCACTTATATTGATCTGTATATTATGTTGATTGTGTTGATCATGGCATTGATTGTGTTGATATTGATTTTGTTTATTATGATATTGCTTACATTGATCTGTAGATATTGTTGATCGTGGTATTGATTTTGTTGATCGTCTATGTATTGCTTAGGTGATCTGTAGGTTTTGTTGATCATGGTGCTCATATAGTAATGATTGCAACCTACTGTTGTGTTAATGACAGTATGATATTGAATGTACAATTCAGTTTTGTGTAGGTATCAATGAGTGTGATGGTAGCCCTAGCCTATACAATAACCCAATAAAACTACACAGTTACATTTCTTTGTTGCTGGGCTTCTGAAGAGTTGTAAGTGTAATTATGTATTCCCTTTTGAACCATGTATGATCATTTGCAGGAACATATTAAGGCCACCAATTGTAGATTCCTTGTTTCCTGTCACCCATCTGCATGGTAATTTTAGAGCCGCATGCAAATTTATTATTGTATTTGATAGTCAAGTGATCTAATTACTTTTATTTATAAGTAACTTGCTAGTGTGAGCCTGTGGTGCATTATTGGAAAGGTAGTGAGTTTCTGATGTTTAGTGTCAAAATGCATGGATAACTATGTAGGTTGAACCTTGGGCCGGATTACAAGCAATGGCCAATGGATCTATTCAATTGTAAGTAGCCATTGGTGAATGAGATACATTCATCGAAATCCCACAATCTGTAATGAACATGTGTGGAACATATGGAAATTTGTACTGTTGCAGTTGATGGCTAAATTAGTGTTATAACCACAAGCATGATACACCCAGCCAACAAACTCTAGCTATAAAAGCCTTTGAGATTTGGTGGCTGATTGCTCAGAGAAAATCAGGGGTCTAGCTGCAACACTTTGAATCTAACCTATGAGATTTGAATCTTGATGAATCCCAGTGAAATCACAACAAATCTTGCATCTCTGCTAAATCTAAGAGAAAAGGCAATTAGGAGTTAATGGGCTCCCTTTAATATCCTTGATATTAAATAATAGATTTTGACAATATAATAACCGACTCACCTGCATGGTATTTTTTGCCTGACTATAGGATGGGAAACAAGCAATTTACATGTTGGCCTAATACACTAACACCCTTTTCATATGGCCACCCAAAAGTGGGTTCAACCCTGGTTGAGTAACCCACCGGGTTCAACCCAGTTTCTGTTCACAAGCAATCATCACATGATGGTATTCATTGAGTGATAATTGTCTTCTATGCATTTTATGAATTCATTAAAAACCACAACTCGCTTTTGAAGCCATAAACTGAGTTAAACCCGAGTTCAACCCTACTCCTTTGTAGGGTTGAACTCGGTTATGACTCCTGGGTTCAACCCGGGTTCAACCTGGTTATAGTGGTCATATGAACACGTTAACCCGGGTTGAATGTGGGTTCAACCTGGTTTAAAGTGACCATATGAAAGGGGTATAATAGTCAAAAATGGCACAAGACACAATTATGTTAAAGATTAAGTGGTATAATCAAGTTAATTAAGGCTTGAGGGAAATATGCTCAAAATTTTGTCCAAAATTCTTTTCTAGAGTTTCCCAAAATTTTCACCTATATTATGCTCTTCAGTGTTCCTTAATCCATGAATGCTTTATTAGAGTATTTCACTACAAAGTGACTGTTCTACGCTGTTAAAATGAAGAGTAAACCACAACTCTTAAAGAGTTCCCATAATAAGGAGGATTTAACACCCCTGGAGAGTAACCATTACTCTAAAAGAGTAACACGTGTTCTGAAGGTGGTGTCACTTACTCTTCAGAGTAATGGTTATTCTCTTCAGAGTGTTGGTAACTCTCCAAGGGTTTTAAATCCTCCTTACACTGGGAAGTCTGGTGGTTACTCTTCATTTTAATAGTGTAGTGATCTGCAAGCTGTTTTTCATGGTCAATCATGGAATTAAACTCTATTGTTTGAAATATCCACCTAATGTGCTGGCATAACATTCCAGCTTATTATGATGTCATATTTCTTTTGAATCAAACTGACTGGGGGCCCATTAGCTATCTGTAACTAAAGTTAAAATTTTGTAAAAAAAAGTTTTCAAGTGTGCTATCTAATCTAGAGTAGTAATCTTCAACAAGCAAATAGTTGGAACCCTTTGTACTCAAAAAGGTCTGCAGGAACCCATTCCATGATCCCATATGGATAACTTGGCAAGGTGTGGTCAGTGAGGGCTCTTTACTTATAATAGGTGGTACTGTCAGTTTCTGGGAGGTAGAGCATGACCATATAAAATGTCATGCTAGTGGTGGTCTAGGATTAATTTGTTGACAAGGAGTTATAGTAGGCTTAGCAATACAAAACAGCTGCATTACATTATTGTTTTATACTAAAATTTGAGTGTATAATAATAATTATTACTTTGTTTAGTCTAGTAACATAGCAAGTGTTTAAGATGATAAAAGTTGCAACTTTGTTCTAGAATTGTTATCAAGTATGTAGTTAGGCAGCAGTTAAGCTCAGTTTCAATATGATCATGATAATAATTAATGATGTAAGTTTAAAAGAATTTAGCCACTTGTAAAAGCAAACCATTATAGCTATAATCAGCTAAAGCTGGAAGTAAGCCACACACATGCATGACACAGTAATGCTTTGGATATAATTCAGAATTGAACAAAAAAATTCGTGTAATTTTACATAGGAAAATTGTTTTTACAATGAATAGGGATGCGGTGATTATGCCTGCATAATTTCGGCCGTAATAGGTATGTGTGGGAATCAGGAATTATGTTAGCATTTTGAGGTAAAAGATTGAGATAATCTAATAGAACAGACGCCGAATATTATTTACTCTAACAAAGCAGTCACATTGAAATGAAATACTCTAATACAGCAACCAGCTAGACTATTAAATATCAATGAAAATAGTCTGATATGGCAATAAACTGCCTGGTATTATTAGTCAGTTATGGTGGAATAATTTGGGCGATTCTCAAAAACATAATAGGTGAATTTTTGAGCACTGCTCAAAAGCATAATGCTCAATTTTTGAAGTATAATAGCCTCATGCCTAACAATGAAGCTAATTATGCATGGCACTGTTTGTACAGATCAATGTTAGTTCATGACTACTCAATAAAACACAGTCACTGCTAGATATACTCAGTGAACAATGAATTGAATATGTCTCATAAAGCAAATTAATTTTATAACCACAAAACATTAATTAATAATAATTTTAATTTCATCAAATTACATAATGGTGGGTAGATACAATTAATAATAACAGAATAAAAGTTTTAAAATGTTCCAAACTCTATTTCCAGCTTTCTGTCACATCCTTGTCTTCTTCGCTTGTCGTTAATAGCTTGTTGTAGTAATGTAATCTCCATGGTGACATCCTCAGGGTAATGTGGTAGCCATAGTTTTTCTATTGTATGATTGTCCTTGAGGGCATCCAGGATTAGTTGGGAGGCTTGTACAGTAATTGGGTTACTATAGATCCACAGATCCCTCAGGGTCTTATTGACAGGTAACATTTCACAAATCACGCCACACACATCATCAGAAATATTGGTAGCACTAATGTCCAGCTCCTGCACTGTCTTGTTCTCTTTCAGTGAAGAAAACAACTTCATGGCCCATTGTGTGGAGGAGTAGTTATTATGGTACATGTCCAGTCTCTCTATTGCACATGAAGAATGTGCTAGCATGGTGGTTAAAAAGTATGGTGTTTCCCCAACAGATCTGTTATTACCAATATCCAACCATTTTACCTTACAGGTGATAATGATCTCACTTAGGGAGCTGTCTGAGGATGAAGTAAGGTCATTGTTGGCCAACCGTAGCTCTTCTATGGTGATGTCAGTGTGGTGTACATTTTGGTGTAGTAATCGGAGTCCGTAATCTTGAATATGGCAGCCATTCAAGTCAAGCTCCTTCCAGTTTCTACAGGATGAGCAGGTTAGTAATTTTGCTAGATCTTCTAAGTTATTAGGTGATAGAGTAGTACTCAGTAAGCTGACTTCTTTATCAGTAAACGTTCCCTCAATAATTTCACAAGTTAAATTATCACCAGCCTCCTGAAAGATTCTGTAGAAGCGAAGACGTCGTAGCTTGTCTTCACGGAATATATCGTCAATGGTGATCTCGTCACGAAGGAACCGCTTGAATGATGGATGTTGTCCACTGGTAAGTGCTGTGTAGAAATTAAATGTATTATAGAGTATATCACTCCAGAAATAATCTTCAAGGATAGAGTACTCTTTGTCAGGTGTAACTGTAGTGATGTAGTAAGCAGCAAGAAACTCCTGCACGGAGAAATGTACAAAGTTGAAGGAGCGACTTTTACTCATTAAACCAACATACTCCACAGCTTGAAGGAGACCTAAGCCATTAGGATGGTCAGTGATTGCTGGACAGTGTTCTTTGATCTCAGCCAGTGAGAATATGAGTTGGTTTTTGTTTAAAGCTTTGAAGGCAAATTTTGAGAATTGTTTGATGATGTCATTGTAAGGTTGAGGTAAGCCTGTAAGATCAGTGACTTCCTCTTCCAATAATATACCTGACTTTGCAAGATGTCTACAAACGGTCAGGCAAATAAACAATGTGTACAGATCGGTGGAACGAGTTGGAAGAGTAGCGTGTTCATAGAGGAACATAAGGATGGTCATATTGAATGGGACAAAACACAAAGTAGAAATGGTGGGGTGAGTTGTAAGGTATTTGTTAAAATCAGAGATTTTCTCTTCTTCTCCCTTTAGTGATAGTTGAATGAAATGAATTTGGTCTTCTTCAGAGAAGCCTAATATCTCTATTCGACAAGTGGCATTGTCACGAAG
The DNA here is from genome assembly GCF_963678975.1 of Dysidea avara. Classification (NCBI taxonomy): domain Eukaryota; kingdom Metazoa; phylum Porifera; class Demospongiae; order Dictyoceratida; family Dysideidae; genus Dysidea; species Dysidea avara. Next base: position 53,366,698 of record NC_089273.1, read on the forward strand.
ACGCGTTGAGGCATGAGGACGAGAGGAGACCACTATGATACTAGCTGGTAATACCTTACGTTGCAACAAACGAGCAATGAAACTGTTTTGTCTCAAGTTAGCTGGCAACTCATCATATCCATCAAGGAGAATAGTGACAGATTTTCCACCATCTTGTAGTAGGTGAGATTCAGCTTCCTTGTCCTGGTTGTAGAAATGGCAGACAAGACACTCGAGTGATTTCATCTCCTGTACAGTAGGATCTCTGAGGTGAAGAAGAAACAGAAAGTCAGTGTTTGTCAATAAATCATTTCTGGCCCACAGGTATGAGATTTCTTTCAGTAACACTGACTTGCCTATACCAGGAGAACCTTCTACTAAGAGGGTACGTGGTCGTCCACTATTGGATGGCTGTTCTAACTGGGAGAGAACCTCCTGTAGATCTTTAGTGGTCTTACTGCTAGTTGTTGAAATGAATTGTTCAATGTTACCTTTCATTGTAGCTGAAGCCATATCAGTTGTCTTCTTCTTAGATCGTTGACCCTCTTGATGGACCAGGACAAGTGGAGTGAAGTGTTCAGGTTGTCCAGGTGGCCACTGTTCATGTTCAATGATGAACCTTCTACTGATGTAGCACATCTTCAGGTGAGAGGAGAGTACTTTACCTCCTGTAGTGATGTATGTGTGGTGTCACTGATTTTAATTAATACAACCTACCTCTGACATGAGGACAATCATCAGTCACTGCACCAGACAGAGATGGCCTAAGGAGGTTGATGGCATCATCCAGTTTACCCCAAGTTGGTTGGTCAACACTTTGGAGCCATTTCCTCATCATTGCTGTACAACCTTCAATTGATCGGTTAGCATTGTCTTTAGAAATAACATCAATGTCATGTTCTTCTAACCCAAGGATTGAACCAAGAACCTCCCAGCGAGCTGCATACTTAGGAATGACACTGATGTTTAAGTCACGCCAATCTGGTCTATCATCCCCTAAGGAAACAAGTGACAAAGAAACACTAATGCATTTACTGGAAGAATTTATTTTGGCATAGTAAATTGACATGCATGGTCACAAGTATCAACAATTAGTCACTACCAACAATCCTGAGGGCTGACATCTCGAGGAAAGCCTTTTAAATACATAAGAACAACAGACCCATCAACAACTAAAGAGGCAATATGGGGTGCCATTTAAATGCTGCTGGTAGGCCCAGGCCAATTATGCTGACATAATTTAAAGCATAATAGGTAACCAAAGCATCAAGGTTAATGCTAGTATAATAGGGATGAAATTTGAAAATTTAATTAAGATACGCAATGCGCACGCCCGAAAGAAAGCAAATGATCACATTAGTTGAGCATAACAGGTTGGGGCCTAGTTGCTGGCCAGTTGTTTGATAATCTTCCGGCTAACAAAGTTCCAGTGATTGAGTCATGGTTTTGATAAGTGGTTACTTCGCTTCTGCACATTTTCAGCTGTTACTGGTCAGGAGAGGCACCTATTGATACCAAACTTGGTACACAAAAAGACAATGTCAAGTGGAATATCTCTGCTATAAATTGTGCTCCAGATAAACAAACCATTAATTGGTTAGTCTCATGTAGCCAGACCACTACCTTTTGTACAACGTTCTTGGAAATTCCATAATTCAAATGTTTGTAGACAGGAGTCTATTATCACAGCAAAAATATACATATTTGCAATTATACAATCAACATTGCATATGTATCAAATACAGTAAACTATATACCATTAAGGTATAAGCTAGCTCACATATGTTGTAAATGCATGTGAGATCAAATGTCATATTTACTTAAGCTCATACATGTAGCACATAGCTGTTTACATTTTTATCACATTTGCTGCATATGTAATCAACAGCGCATTTAATGTTCACTTATATTTCATTAATACTCAAACATAGATTAAATTTTAATGAAACATGAAACAAACATATTGCAAACTTGTGTTGTATATAAAAGATATTAAATGTACAACAGTTAGACTTGTTTCATAGAAAAATTTTTTCCTCATAGGATTGACTGCTATTACAACTTCACCATTCATTGACAAAGTGTAAGTTACACAGACACAGATTTCTTGAAGATGTAAAGTGTATTAATTGACAAGAAGGATGGACCATAAAGAGATTCTACTTCAACAAAAAATGACTTCATCATCTCATCAGCTCTATTTATATCAGATAGAGTTAGTATGGATGAACAATAAATATTACAAGCTAATACATACTGCTCCCAGCAATTAAAGTCATCTGGTGGAAGAAAATTGTGTAAAGCAATCGGAGAAAAAAGAAGAGTCCAATTTTTCCACTCATCAGCAGTTAATTGTGCAAAATTTAGATGAAATTTTGTGTGGAATTCGACCAATACCACTGGGAACACAGCAGCTACGTACAATATCTTGAATTTCTTCAAGTGCTGTTTTATTCAATAGTTTGACCCATTGTTTTGTAAACAAACACTTAGGGGTTCCAAGTAAAATATTGTGCATAGGGTCTATGATAGCTTGTCTTACACAATCATAATATGGTATGTGCATCAATTCTGTGAATCTGCTTCCGGTTTCAGTTTCAGTCTCAGTACGTTCAGCAGGGGTGACTGCAGAACGTGCTCGTAGTGCAGCTGATTTGTGTTGATCATGTGTTCTCAAACCTCCTACATCTACTCCTGAAAAGTCCACACGTTTAAGAGATTCATTGTATGGAAAGCGCTTATTGCACTTCCAGCAAGCATGCTTAGAAGAATGCCCTAAGAATCCTCCAAGCTTTGCAGTAGCTGGTATGTCACATATGGTTGCTAACAGAGCTACATGTATACATACTGTTCTACCCTTGTGCAGCATGCTAAACCCATCAGACTATAATGAATTTAGTTCCTTCACAAGTGGTCCCAAATAAGAATTCATTTCACTTAAGCTAGGTTCTTTTGGTCCAGATATAACTCCCGCTATCAATACATTCTCTGGTTTGAATCTTATAGCACGTGGAAGGTTTAAGATGACCAGGTAGAGTACACCAACACTATATAAGTACTAAGATCGTAAGGCTGAAACCAATCACAGTTTAGCATTAAACCAAGGTTGTATGGCTCAGAAAGAAAAGGTTTACCTTTGAAATTCATGAATTGCTTCCAAATTTTGCCATCGTAAATGTCAGCTAGACAGTTTTCTGGAATCACACGATTTCTCCAATGTTCACATTTATCTAAAAGATCCTGCTGGCTTAGAACACATGCTATGCTTTTAGAAAGTGGATAATAGCAATATGATTTGTATGGGTAGTATGTTTTATCTGTTTTTGTGACCACCTCTTTCAAAAGACCATGCCCACAAGGTTTTCTATATGAAGCAATAGGATGCTGTCGAAATGCAATGTAATTACATGTTTTAGGAGTTTTTCGACCACTACTATCAGTTTGTAAGCATTCTTCAAATGTATACAGTGAACAACAACTGGGACAGATCACATACTTTTCAAATGGGTCTTTGGAAAGGTTAAGCTTCTTTTTTAGCATATGAAGTGAAGTTGGAAAAACAGCAAGCAAAGCAGCAATATTTGGAGAAGCAGAAGACAGCAATGAAAACATATAATGTAGAAAATTTATCAAATGATTTAGTGCTGTAGCAGATATTCCATAGAAAGTTTCCCACAGGAACAAGAATGTTGAAAATGTTGTAACGACACTAGTACTGAACTCAGGCATATCTAAGTCTGAGCAAACATCTTGATTAAAATCCCTGAGAATTTCTTCACTATTCACACCCCAATGCTCTTTAGTTACATCATAATTAAACTCTGGGTCTGACTCATCTTGCTCAGTATTGCTTAAACAGTCATCGTCACCTTCCAGGTCCAAGCTATTCTCTGGAGGATTCCAGTTTTAAAATGTTAGAACAATATGTAAGCCATTATTATAAGCTATATTTGGGGGAGTTATATTGTGGAATTTTTATAATGTATTCATGATCTTACTTATATGGTGTAATTACTTTTCAAATACTTTTATCTCTTAGAAACCAACTCATAAGGTTTCCTCTTGTACAATGTAAATGTGGCAATTAGCTTTATCATGCTTTGCTTCCATCTGAACCAGGATAGCAAAAAATATTGAAAGCTGGGATATGCATATGGTTACATGCATGCAGTATACGTAGCTATAGATCTTGATTGCAGTTCCACAGTTATACAAGACTGTAGGTTTTCTATTTACATACCATGGGCACAAGGCCTGGCATTGGTATATCACCAAGTCTTATGCCAACACAAGATTTTGACACCCTAAACAAACTGTCTAGCATGCACGTGAGATTAACTAATAGTGGTAGCTATAGTGTAGCGGGTAGCTAGCTCATTGTACACAAGAACATAGAAAACACACCTGCACAGTGTAAAGCATCGGATATAATACTGTCATCCTTTATATCCAATGAAGGATCTTCTATTGCCCAGGTTTTCGCTTCAGCAGTGCGCTGCACCCATTGCCAATTCTTCTCGTCATAAAACTGTTCCTTGTGTTTTTTGTACACAGGGTATGTTAAATTTTGGCAACAATGCTGGGAATATCTAACTCGTTTCTTAAGAGGTTCCATTCAGTAGTTCTCACGCACATGTAGTTGCAAGTCACGTGAACTCGCATTGTATATTCTTTGTACCCGAAGAATATACTATCTATGAATATAGCTATATTTTGGGGGGATGGCAAGAAGAGTTTCGAGAAGAACACCGATTTGCTCTTTTGCAACACCTACCAGAGAGCATAGCGCTGACCAAAGCCAACTCAGGGAAGGTAGCACAAGTCAAAGGGACTTACTTCATGATATTTTGGGACCAGATACTTCCAGATCAGTTGTTTCGTCCGGTCGATCTCCAAGCATACCCAGCTCACAGGGTACCGTGATGTCTCCTGGGGACAGAACTTTGACAGGGACACCCTGTAAACGTGAGTGACAATACCTTGAGCAACCCAGGGAGTGAAACGAGGAGTGAAAGCCGGATATCCGGCGTGGGAAGTATTGGAACAACGTATTTAACTAATGCGTACGTTTTAGGTTCATGTTTTATCATTTCAGTGATGTGTCTCATGAGATCAAGTGTCTACAAGAGCAACAAAGAAAATTGGCTGCTTCCTCTTCTTGCATTGAGGATATGCTCAAAACACTAACATCTACTGAACATCACACTTCTCCACGAGATGCTGTATCACGAGAACTCAGTGTAAGCTCTATCTAGCTACATATGCTCTTTGGAAATATTGGCTCTGGTATTACAGGCTCTAGTGAGAGATTCATACCACAAAATGACATGAACAAGATGTGGAATGGAACTATTTAGCAAAGTATATTAAAGTTATTGGCTAATAATGCTGTTTTCAGTGAAATTGCTTGACAGGTTTGATGATGCATCTAACAAGGAGTTTAATGCCTTGCTGATACGGAGTGTTCTTGCAGTGGTTGGCACTCTGGATGAAAACATTCGATTACATTTTACCACTATTAAAAGTAGGTGCCATGTACATAGTCCATTTCTGTGACTTCATCTTTGTGTACCAATATAAAGGCTGCTAGAACTTACTTTAAAACCCGAAAAGGTGCTTATCAACGGAAACAAGCTGGAAAGGATAACGCAACAGCTACATCAGCACGTCGTAGACAAAGGAAACACAATGTATGTCAGTTTAATTTAATGCAATACTGAGGTAGCCTGTATTTACAGAAAGCTCATGGTCGCCTCGTGTCGAACACTTTAACTACTGGAGAGAAGGATAAAATACGGCCCCTATTAAAAGCAGAGTACATGTCTTCCGATGAGTCTGATGCTGAAATGGAGAGACGAGAGGATGGAGTTGATAGCAGTGACGATGATTCAACTAGTGAACAACAACCATCAGGAAGAATGGCAGCAAAGAAAGAAACTTATTCGTCATAGACTGACATGGAGATCCCGTGAGCTGCAGCTTACTTTTGAGAGCCTGGATAGAAAGTTGGCTAGGCGACGTACTGATAAAGCTAAAGCGATGTGTCTTGATGTCACCTATGGGTGTGATTCAAGTAGGCCTGCCCCAGAGAACTGTCCAGAGTGGGCAATTGAACTATTCTCTTAACACTAATATTTCAGCTGTCTTTGTTGTAATATTGATTTAGCTGTTTCTATTTTATAAAAATAATTATTATCTTTCAATCACGTAAATTACATAATTAACTAATAATTATTGCTTTAATGCAATTTGCATGCCACATAACCTCTATATTCATTATACTTTAGCAACATATGCAAGCAGTGTTAAATATATTAGTGGTACACATTTGCACGTGATTGAATATGGCACAAATTATAGGTACAATCAGCTACAGCCAAGATCGAATATGATTTAAATTCCAAATACTCTAAAGTGTACACACAAGAAAAATAGAAGCGCATATCAGTATAAATATGTATTACTTTCCAATTTACCTATTATTCCCAAAGGGAATTTGCGCAAAATAGTGAGAGCTTTACAAAAGTGACTACTCCTCTAGAATTATGCACCGAGAGTTGACTGCTCTATTAGAATAAGTGACTGCTCTATTAGAGTATATTGATCTTTTCATGCTTGCACTGTTTCATGTCATATCCAAAAGATTTTTGCATTACACTACAAGTTATTAATTATCTAATCCAAAACAGCCAAGCTGTAAAAAAAGTGTGCGGCCCTCAGAAAGGCTATGGTGAAAAGATGTGAAATCCAAGGTGGCGGCCAAGAAATGGCTGTGATGGTAGGTTAATGGTAAAAATTTTAATAATGACAATTCAGGTAAATTTTGTGAAGTGGCACAAACATTCACCTGAATTGTCGTTATAAATAAAAATTTTTACCATTAACCTACCATCACAGCCATTTCTTGGCCGCCACCTTGGATTTCACATCTTTTTTCACCATAGCCTTTCTGATGGCCGCACACTTTTTTTACAGCTTGGCTGTTTTGGATTAGATTTCATTTCTTTTTGTATTTGTATACCCCAAAGCCGGCCTATGGCCAGCTTTGGGACTTTTTTAACCTATGTTTTTTTTCTTTACTACAGGAAGAAGAAAAGATGAAGTAGATGTACTTTAAATATTTTATCAGTAAATGTACAAATTATATATATATAATACATATGTGACCGGATTTGCGAAAAGGGGTCTTCCACACATCCAATTTGCCAACTTTGACAATTGATAACTTCAGATTGGAAAGAGCTATTGCCTTGAAATTTGGACAGTGGTGAGCACCACTATAGCTGATTACATGGTGAAATTTTCAGGTTAATATGTTACTTGAACACTGAGTTATGGCCTCCAACGTTTATGGAATTGGAAGTGTGTGGAAGACCCCCTTTCGCAAATTCGGTCACATATATTGATTACAGAAATCTCCATGGTGGTTTCTTTGTAACTGAACACTCTACAAGGTGACTTCTTCTAATTGCTCTCTCTACAGGGTGAATTGTTTGTAGCTGAACGATCTACAAGGTAACTTCTTCTAGCTGATCTCTCTACAGAGTGATGTGTTTGTAGCTGAATTCTGTACAGGTGATTTGTTTGCAGCTGAGCTCTTTACAGAATGGTTTCTTTGTAGCTGAACTCTCTAAAAGGTAACTTCTTCTAACTGATCTTTCTACAGGGCAATTTGTTTCTGGCAGAATTTTCTACAGGGTGATTTCTTTGCAGCTGAACTCTCTACATGGTGGTTTCTTTGTAGCTGAACTCTCTACAAGGTAATTTCTTCTAGCTGATCTCTCTACAGGGAGATTTGTTTGTAGCTGAACTATCTACTAGGTAACTTCTTATAGCTGATCTCTCTACAGGGTCATTTATTCGTAGCTGAATTCTCTACAGGTGATTTGTTTGCAGCTGAACTCTTTACAAAATGGTTTCTTTGTAGCTGAACTCTCTCCAAGGTAACTACTTCTAACTGATCTTTCTACAGGGTGATTTGTTTGTAGCTGAACTATCTACAAGGTAATTTCTTCTAGCTGATCTCTCTACAGGGTGATTTGTTTGTAGCTGAATTCTGTACAGGTGATTTATTTGCAGCTGAGCTCTTTACAGAATGGTTTCTTTGTAGCTGAACTCTCTACAGGGTGATTTGTTTGTAGCTGAAATCCCTACAAGGTAACTTCTTCTAGCTGATCTTTCTACAGGGCGATTTGTTTGTAGCTGAGTTCTCTACAGGGTGTTTGTTTGCAGCTAAATTCTCTACTTGGTGGTTTCTTTATAGCTGAACTCTCTACAAGGTGACTTCTTCTAGCTGATCTCTGTACAGGGTGATTTGTTTGTAGCTGAACTCTCTACAGGTGATTTGTTTGTAGCTGAACTCTCTACAAGGTGATACTTCTAGGTGATCTCTCAACAGGATTCCTTGTTTCTAACTGAACTCTCAACAGGGTGGTCTGTTCATAGCTGAACTTTCTACTGGGTGATTTGTTTGCAGCTGAACTCTCTAAATGGTGGTTTCTTTGTAGCTGAACTCTCTACAAGGTAATTTCTTCTAGCTGAACTCTCTACAGGGTGACTTGTTTCTAGCTGATCTCTCTACAGGGTGATCTGTTCATAGCTGAACTTTCTACAAGGTGATTTGTTTGCAGCTGAACTCTCTACATGGTAGTTTCTTTGTAGCTGAACTCTCTACAATGTGACTTCTTCTAGCTGAACTCTCTACAAGGTGACTTGTTTCTAGCTGATCTCTCTACAGGGTGACTTGTTTCTAGCTGAACTCTCTACAGGTGATTTGTTTGTAGCTGAACTCTCTACATGGTGGTTTCATTGTAGCTGGACTCTCTACAAGGTAACTTCTTCTAGCTGATCTTTTTACACTGCATATTTGTTTGTAGCTGAGTTCTCCACAGGGTGATTTGTTTGCAGCTGAACTCTCTACATGGGAGTTTCATTGTAGCTGAACTCTCTACAATGTGACTTCTTCTAGCTAAACTCTCTACAGGGTGACTTGTTTCTAGCTGAACTCTCTACAGGTGATTTGTTTGCAGCTGAACTCTCTACATGGTGGTTTCTTTGTAGCTGAACTCTCTACAAGGTAACTTCTTCTAGCTGATCTTTCTACAGGGTGATTTGTTTGTAGCTGAATTCTCTACAGGGTGATTTATTTGCAGCTGAACTCTCTACATGGTGGTTTCTTTGTAACTGAACTCTCTAAAGGGTGATTTGTTTGTAGCTGAACTCTCTACAGGGTGATCTGTTCATAGCTGAACTCCCTATAAGGTAACTTCTTCTAGCTAATCTTTCTACAGGGCGATTTGTTTGTAATTGAGTTCTCTACAGGGTGATTTGTTTGCAGCTGAACTCTCTACATGGTAGTTTCTTTGTAGCTGAACTCTCTACAATGTGACTTCTTCTAGCTGAACTCTCTACAAGGTGACTTGTTTCTAGCTGATCTCTCTACAGGGTGACTTGTTTCTAGCTGAACTCTCTACAGGTGATTTGTTTGCAGCTGAACTCTCTACATGATGGTTTCTTTGTAGCTGAACTCTCTACAAGGTAATTTCTTCTAGCTGATCTCTCTACAGGACGATTTGTTTGTAGCTGAACTCTCTACATGATGGTTTCTTTGTAGCTGAACTCCCTGCAAGGTGACTTCTTCTAGCTGATCTCTCTACAGGGAGATTTGTTTGTAGCTTAACTCTCTACAGATGATTTGTTTGCAGCTGAACTCTCTACATGATGGTTTCTTTGTAGCTGAACTCTCTACAAGGTAATTTCTTCTAGCTGATCTCTCTACAGGACGATTTGTTTGTAGCTGAACTCTCTACATGATAGTTTCTTTGTAGCTGAACTCTCTACAAGGTGATTTCTTCTATAGCTGATCTTTCTACAGGGTGATTTGTTTGTAGCTGAACTCTCTACATGATGGTTTCTTTGTAGCTGAACTCTCTACAAGGTGATTTCTTCTATAGCTGATCTTTCTACAGGATGATTTGTTTGTAGCTGAACTCTCTATATGATGGTTTCTTTGTAGCTGAACTCTCTACAAGGTAACTTCTTCTAGCTGATCTCTCTACAGGGTGATTTGTTTGTAGCTGAACTCTCTACATGATGGTTTCTTTGTAGCTGAACTCTCTACAAGGTGATTTCTTCTATAGCTGATCTTTCTACAGGATGATTTGTTTGTAGCTGAACTCTCTATATGATGGTTTCTTTGTAGCTGAACTCTCTACAAGGTAACTTCTTCTAGCTGATCTCTCTACAGGACGATTTGTTTGTAGCTGAACTCTCACATGATTGTTTCTTTGAAGCTGAACTCTCTACAAGGTGATTTCTTCTAGCAAATCTTTCTACAGGGTGATTTGTTTGTAGCAGAACTCTCTACAAGGAAACTTCTTCTAGCTGATCTCTCTACAGGGAGATTTGTTTGTAGCTAAACTCTCTACTCGTGATTTGTTTGCGGCTGAATTCTCTACTTGATGGTTTCTTTGTAGCTGAACTCTCTACAAGGTAACTTCTTCTAACTGATCTCTTTACAGGGTGAATTATTTGTAGCTGAACAATCTACAAGGTAACTTCTTCTAACTGATCTCTCTACAGGGTGATTTGTTTGTAGCTGAACTCTCTACAAGGAAACCTCTTTTAACTGAGCTCTGTACAGGGTGAATTGTTTGTAGCTGAACTATCTACAAGGTAACTTCTTCTAGCTGATCTCTCTACAGGGTGATTTGTTTGTAGCTGAACTATCTACAAAGTAACTTCTTCTAGCTGATCTCTCTACAGGGTGATTTGTTTGTAGCTGAATTCTGTATAGGTGATTTGTTTGCAGCTGAGCTCTTTACAGAATGGTTTCTTTGTAGCTGAACCCTCTACAAGGTAACTTCTTCTAGCTGATGTATCTACAGGGTCACTAGTTTGTAGCTGAATTCTCTACATGGTGGTTTCTTTGTAACTGAACTATCTACAAGGTGACATCTTCTAGCTGATCTTTCAACAGGGTGATTTGTTTGTAACTGAACTCTCTACAAGAAAACTTCTTCTAACTGATGTCTGAACAGGGTGAATTGTTTGTAGCTGAACTCTCTACAGGGTGATTTGTTTGTAGCTGATCTCTATACAGGTTACTTATTTCTAACTGATCTCTTGAATTCTGTTCAGGGTGACTGCTCTATTAGGATGACTGCTCTATTAGAGTATCTCGATCTCGCACTTGCTACACCAAGTTGGATTTCGTGTTATAACTCCGTGGCTTTAAGTCTGATTCTTCTACACCATTGAAGAGCCTTTCTAAGATGATTACTCCATCTGTACAGTGAATTTAAAAGCATTAACCCAAGCGGTTTATCTGGTAGGCGTGGCAAGTATTCGTTTTTTATTAGCTAATCTCGGTTGCATAATTGTTACACACTGTTGGTTTTGTTGTTGTATCTTCCTGGTTTTTAGCTCGATTTCTTTCGAACCACAAAAGGTTTGAGGTTCAATAGTTAACCTATTCACCCACCGATTTTCAACTTCTTCCCATACGCGGTTTACCCTGTAGGCGTGACAACATATTGGTGTTATTTTTCGTGCATAATCGCTCATAACGCTTTGCCTGTTTATGGTACTCCAGCCAAAGTTGGTACCGAGATGCGCCTTTATACCCCCCTTCTGTGTGCCAAATTTCAAGGCAATCGGATAACGCGTTCGCGTTTTATAGCAGTTTTTTGTAAGTGTGTGAAAAGAGGAAGAAAAATAAGAACGAAGTGTATATTTAGCCGGTACCGGTTTGCAAACACTAACGGTTATTGTGCCGGCACTAGTAGGTTGCCCCGAGCATTCAACTTTAGGGCACGCGTCTAGTAGGTTGCCCCGAGCATTCAACTTCAGGGGATGCGAAAAGTAGTTCCTTAGCGTTAGGGGTAGGCTAGGGTTCAGCTTTGGTTTCTTCTTCACTCTTGTTCACTTCAGTCGGATGTTTATAACGTAGAAACTAAATAATATGACTAGCTGCAGCACCGGTGGTATAATCGTTACAAACATTGCTTATGAGTACGGATGCCCGGGCGCGAACCCTCGCTTAGACAACTTTTTTCTTTTCGCTTTCTTAGGTTTTTTGTACAAGTTTTTTTTAATGCACGTAACATTCTAAGTATTATACCCTCCACTGCCGGCAAAATAGCCGGCAAAATAGCCGGCAAAATAGCCGGCAAAACAGTGTAACCGGTACCGGCTCTATATAACCTGCCAAATAAGAAGAAAAAAAAACCAAAGAAACTAAGCCAATTTTTGAAGTCGCATATCTCAGGAATACCTGAAGCGATTTCGCTCAAATTTGGAATGTGGAGTGCTGAAGTTTGAGGGAATGTACACAGCAAAATTCGTCTTGTTTCATCAAGGCAGCACTGAGCTACGGAGGTGCGAAAATTACGTTTTCTTTCTTCCTGTCAATATACTCACGGGGTTGCGCGCCGGCTTCTTGGGCCGCACGACACACTACCGTGTGTCTTGATTCCTAGAACTCATCCAATTATTAAGGAATATTCCCGAATTCTTTCGACTACCTATTATTCCCGAAATTATTCCGGCATAATAGACACATCCCTAAATGTTTGCATATATGCATTATTGTCTCACCATAAAGATGAGTGCCATCTACTAGAACTACCTACTCGGATTTACTGGTAGGTATTCAAGCATGGTATGGTTCAGCAGTTAGTATAGACACTGCTATATTCGTTTTGGTACCTCGTAACTAACACATGCGCATACATTGCAGTTAAAATTCCTAGGCACAAAAGGAAATATGGTCATGTCATGTACAATATCATAATATTTGAATGTCCCAGTATCAGCTGTAGTAGATGACATGCATGTTTATGGTGATAAAAATTAATGTTGTAAGAAAATAGTACGCATGTGTGAACATTTAAATTAAGGAATTTGCAGGAACTTTTGCATGGATGAGGAAAAAGGGGAGCAGGACAGGAATGGAAAGCAGAAACGGAAACAACTCATGGAAAATTCCTGATAAAGGTCATCATACAGGTTAAACAGCAGCATTGTTTGGATCCTTTCGCTAAAACAATCAAAACACTCTAATAGAGCAGTCACCTGCATTAAAATACTCTAACAGAGCAGTCAAGAATGCTTCGTTAACTGTGCCTCCAGGGAGTTGGACCCACTGTGAATTGATGGAGTATAAATTTCATACATTAGGTATAATTATTGTGTAGCTAAGTCATTAACATTGAAAGTTAGCTACTCCTTTGAAACAATATATTGAACATAAATACTTAGATTAATTCACAATGTACTCTTTGCCTATAATGGGCTTCAAAAACTACACCTATTGCTTCAAGATGAGAAGTCATAATATTATGATGGGAGTATCAAGTATGCATGGAGCATGCACACTGGGTATATATGCTTATCAAGCTGAAGTGGCTTCAAGAAAAGTCATCTATTATTGCTCATAATTTTAATTGTTTTTAGTCATTGCAGCAATGCACCTACACATACTGCAGCTACAGTACCACCCAGAGGTAACGTTACACTTGCGAGCAGTTGACAATTGTGTATATATATGTCCCATGTTTGACCCGTGATTTCTTTGGCATGTGTGTGCTAACTAACTCACTACGTGTAGCCACGACACAGGAGCTCCCTCAGGTAGCTGCTCCAGTAACCGCGTGCTTTTGCACGTGATATATTCCAGTTGTGCGTCGTGTTGAGTTGTGGCCTGGATTTGAGTAATCGAGAGGGATTGTAAAGTTATCTCTGGGTGGTACTGTACCACATACCCATCATATGATTTTTTCCTGAGGTTGCAGGTACAATTTCCTGTATCTATATGCAGACACTGTTAATTAATTGGAATCTTTTGTACACATAATTATTTTAAATAATAATAATGGTTTAAACTTTATGGTTTTAAGGGACAAGCTAACCTTTGATGTTCATGACTTTGCTGGTTTATATGCATAATTTATGACAGCTATAACCCATCAATTCACAAGCCTTCAATGTGGGTCTCTCGTGGGATAGTTTACAAAATTAATTGCTCTATTAGAGTATTTTAATATAGGTGACTGCTAGTTCTATTAGTACACGTTCCAATATCCAAGATTGTTAATTACAATACTCTCCATATGTTTTCAATAGAACCCTGGCACAAAATTACAATGCATGTTTAAGTTGGGATTGCTCCGTCATCCCAGCTCCAATCGGTATAAAAATTGCAATGGAATTAATTTTGTCCATAATATTATGCTGATCATAGAAATCTTAGTTTTATTGTGTGCATTACATCTAAGTAAGATTTGTGTTGTTTTGTAATCCTTTAATACCTTGTAATGTAATTTAATGTATGTAGAATACTTTGAAACTTTTAAAAACGTACCGTTGGATAGAAGGCATTCACTGGTACCCTAGTGTAAAGTGCATAGTTACTTTGGTTGGGTTAGTGATTTTCTACTACACAACAATTTTCTGATGGTTGTCTCACTAACTCAGAAGTACATATATACCACTTCAAAGTTGGCATAACAATGACATAATCAAAACCACAACTCCACCTTGGGTATTATTGCATAATTGTGACACCTCCACTTTAGTTATTTACCTTTTACATTAATCTTTTTACTTAGGTACTTGCCCATGAGTATAGCGTAAGCAATCATTTATCGGATGGGCTCAATTACTGGAAGCGCATGCTTCAATTATCAGACAGGCGCTATACTAATAAAAATGGTGGAATTCCATGGTACAAAGAAGTGGTATGGTTGACAGAGAGTGTGTTATGTCTGTTAAAGGTAGTAATTCTACTGACAAAGGAATGGACAAAGATTAACAGTTAGTATAACTGTAGTACTGTAGATTTGAGGCTGTTTTTAGAAGCTAGTTTAGCCTGCTTCATTAATGGCGCTTTCTCTTCGTCAGTTTGAAAGCCCATGACAGTCTACCGTTTCAACGTTAGTCATCAAACAATGAATAAAACAAACCAAGCCATGATCAAGGTCAGCGGTCACTAAAACTTCCACAGAAAAACATGGTATGGCTAGTGTCGAAATTGCCAGTTAAACTGAAGATGACATGGCGGCTGTAATGAAGGCAGAGATTGAGTAGTCCAAAATGCTGTACTACCATCTAGCCAACTGTTGAGAAGCATAGGAAGCCTAATATTCATCTCCATGACCATAGTTCAAGTATGCCACCATGCTTTCCTTACAAAGCATCCAGAAACCACAAAGAGATCGAGAACAGAACTAAGTGAAGGATTTACAATTGGTTGGGAGTCAGTTGTTCCACTATGAAATACTGTAGAGCCATTAAATGACCATTGTGTATTTAATTATCAAGCAATTTGTGTGCATTTTTACAAAAAAATTAATATCGTATACGCATTACGCGATCTGACGTGCTGAAATTTTGCATGGATGTGGAAAAATATACAGGATTTTTTTTACAAATCTTTATGAGGTTTGAGTGTGAGGGTCATGACCAGTTATACCCCTTTCATATAGTCACTTTAAACCAGGTTGAATCACCCGGGTTAACGTGTTCATATGATCACCTTAACCCCGGGATGAACCTCGAAGTCATAACTGACCCTACAAAGCAGCAGGGTTGAACTCAGTTTATGGCTTCAAAAGCAAGTTGTGGTTTTTAAGGAATACATAGAATGCATAGAAGACAATTATTACTCAATGAATACCATCATGTGATAATTGCTTGTGAACAGAAACTGGGTTGAACCTGGGTTGAATGTGGGTTATACCCCTATCATATGGTCACTTTAAACCAGCAAACATTCAACCCAGTTAACGCGTTCATATGATCACCTTAACCAGGTTGAACCCAGGTTGAACCTTGAAGTCATAACTGAGTTTAACCCTACAAAGCAGTAAGGTTGAACTCAGGTTGAACTCAGTTTATGGCTTCAAAAGCGAGTTGCGGTTTTTAATGAATACACAAAATGCATAGAAGACAATTATCACTCAATGAATACCATCATGTGATGATTGCTTGTGAACAGAAACTGGGTTGAATGTGGTTATTCAACCCACTTTTGGGTGGCCATATGAAAAGGGTGTTGGCTACTGTCCGATGAGGCCACTCCAACAAAATTCCTTGTTTCCCATTTCATTGACCTTAAAAATACATGCAGGCGGGCGGTTCATTATCCATTATAGATATTTCCACTAATTTTCAAAATTCATAACTAGCTTACAGGTAAGAATACAGCAGAAATATTTACACTAAGAACCTTAACAGTGAAAAGCCAGCTAAAAGGGCTTTCTGAATGCTAAACTAGTTACTGTTATGCTGCCTATGCAGTCACAGGATAAATAATGAATATTGACAGCAATAATGAATGACTATCCGGGAAGAGAATCTGCATGTGGGCGGGAAATGGGAAACAATGAATTTTCTAGGAGTGGCCAAATTGAACACGCAAGCCTATATGTGACCCAGTCTGACAAAACCGGGCTTATCACCTATTTAAAAGTATCGAGAAATGCCGGTTTTAAGTATTTAGTGTGTTGTAGCTCGCCAATGGTTGAAGCTATGTGTACCAAATTTTCACACGTTTTACACCAATTCCTTACCTTCCAGAGCATCCACTGTGCAAGTAGCCAACAACTAAGTTTCCCGCCATTTTAGATAGTTTTTAAACTGAGGTTGACTGTATCAGGCCAGCTGCAAATTGGGTGGGAGGTGGGGGCCCTAAAAGGCGGGAAAGATGGTGTTCAAAAATTGAAAAGGAAGGCCAAGGGATGAATTAGGCCAAGGGATGAATTAGGCCAAGTTTTGAGCCATTGAGGTCTCAAAACTTGCTAAAATGAAAGGAAATTCACAGCAGAGGTACTTATTCAACACCACAGAGCTGTACAGCCACATACAGTCATTCCCAGGCTGACCAGAGCTCCATTAAGGCCCCACACCACACGTACGGATAGCCACTGGGCTTGGGAAAAGTAGCCAGCAAAACCAGACCACTCAAGTCTAGCTGATTTTAAATGTGGAATTAGATAGTTTATCCATGTGGCAGTGTGTCCTGGGTGAAAAATTGAATCTGCTGACATGGGCGATAAGACCGGTTTTCTCAGACTGGGTCACATTAGTCTCGCGTAGCCAGACCGCTTTTTTCCGTATATTGGGTGGGGAAAAAAGGGTCTGGTGCAACTCCAATAGCTGTTTACTTCTGAGCCGTCCCCACATTCCGGGGACGCTAATTGAATAACATTGGTCACAAAGGAGGTGCCATGACGTCAGTAAGTTAACTAGAGATCTGTTTATCCTTTAAACGAATCTTAATTTGCTCCGATGTCTCTTTTATAGCGTCTTGAAAGTTAATCCTCATCATGTAACAAGACTCACAACCGGAGCAGGAGTGTAGGAATACTTCATAGTTTTACTGACGTCATGGCACCTCCTTTGTGACCAATGTTATTCAATTAGCGTCCCCGGAATGTGGGGACAGCTCAGAAGTAAACAGCTATTGGAGTTGCACCAGACCCTTTTTTCCCCACCCAATATACGGAAAAAAGCGGTCTGGCCACGCGAGACTAGGGTCACATATGGAGTTGCGTAGTCTCGCGTGGCCAGACCGCTTTTTCTTCGTCACGGCGCTTATCGATTAGAGATTATAAGCGCCTACTCCGAAATAGGGAGTAGGCGCTTATAATCTCTAATCAATAAGCGCCGTGACAGAGAAAAAGCGGTCTGGCCATGCGAGACTAGGAGTTGCGGTGATTGAGCCATGATTCCGATAAACGGTTGACTTCGACTTTTCATGTTTTCGGCTGTTACTGATCAGAGGAAGTACCTTTTTACACCAAACTTGGTACACAGGAAGACGAAGTCAAGTGGAATATCTCTGCCAAAAATCGTGCTCCAGGAATCCGGTTCTGACGAGAAGGGACGTGCGGCGGGAATAAACGTTCCGTTAATTGGTGGCTTACACTACACCATTATACATATAGCTAGCTAAAACGCAATGTCGTCGATTTTTAGCTAAATGTCGTCGATGTTTAGTAAATTATATCGACAATATTTATCAATTTTGGGATTTTTTATACAAATAGCACCCCCATATAGCTAAATATCTATGACAGTTTCAACACTCACTTGATTTTCCATCAGGCACGACAGTGAAGTTGACTGCCATTACAGACGAAACCGGACTGTCAGTTAGTGATCAGATCACAACCAGGAATGTTTAATTACCAAAGAGATGTCAAAAAGTCTAGCGCGGCCGCCCCTTCTCTTTTTGCAAAGGGGCGGCCGCGCCAGGGTAACAAAATTTGTCTAGCTCTCGGTCTAGCTAATAGTAGGCATTCCAGTTTCCGAGATTTTTATTAAGAAAATTTCTCCGTATATTCTCCACTGAATAGAGAACTCCGGCACAAAATAACAACTCGTATTTAACTTGGGATTGTTCCATCATCCGAGCTCCAATGTCGCCTCTATGGGGTTTGTACCTCGGTTTGTACGCACGCTGATCACGGCATGAAAATCTCATCGTGCGCGTTAGCTAGTAGCTATAAGTAAGTTTTGTGTTGTTTTGTAATCTTTTCAAGTATGTAGAATACTTTAAAACTTTCAAAGTATACTGTCGGGTGGAAGCGGGTAGTCACTGGTGCCAGTTACTGAGGGGTAGAATTACTTAGAAGTATTGCTACTGATGACCTGTGACTAACAGTCTGGTATCTCATACGTGAAGGTGCATCATCATGTATACTATTCGAGGGGTAGCCAGCGCCCACGCAAAAACCCAACACGGTGTACGAGAGTCCCAATATTTAAGTATTTCAAACGTATTTCTGTATTATTTTAACAAATATTTCATGGATTTATAATTGGATTTCTCAGATAGGTGTACGAGAGTCCCAAGATGTTAGCTACCCCTTGATACTATTGTTAATAATGTATAGAAGGTTGCCACTGCATGATGTTCAACATGACAATGCTGCTTCTGTAATGGCAACCGGCAATACCATCATTCCAGGATTGGGCAGAGTTTGCCTCTCTGTCCACTGTTTAAGCATTTGTTATTGATTTATATTATTATTATCTTTATTAACCAACTATGTATCAAATTCAAAAAAAAAAACTAAATGTATAGCATGCAGTAGAGTCTACCATGCATTCTTTGTAGCGTAAGTCACTAATATTGGCACTTAAAAAGTATGGAGGCTACCCAGTACCACAACGGGCTGTTATGCACCTATCAAAGTTTTGCCCCACCTACCCCCATGCAGACAAAGAGGGGGAATAGGAGGGGACTTGACCAAATTCTAAGTCTAATTTCCCTACGCTGGGGCAAAATTGTAGGTGTAATATTCCTCCTCCATTATACTATCCCAATACTTTGTTGCAAGCATTGTCTAAACCCCCACACCTGGGGCCACAATTTTTATCAAATCCCCTCATTATGCCCCTTGTTTGCTGCATGGGGGTAGGTGGGGAAAAACTTTGATAGGTACATTATACCCTCTAAAACATTTCTTACAATCGTTTTCATTTGGTAAATATTGTTGTCAAAGCACTATACAAGCCAGGGGCGGATTTGGCTGAAGCTCCCCCTTCACATTTAGGCTAATATGCTGAGGATTATAATGAAATTTTGTCTTAGCATAATTACAGTAATAATACAAATACTCATAAAACCACCTTATAAACATCTTTCCAAGGTATTATCAGTGAACTTATGCTGAAGTTCATGCAACAAGGACCCAGATCAGCAAACATGCACCTATTGTTGTGCAATTGTGAGAGGGGTGCATCATGTGCTTGGTTGTCTGTACCTACCCAAACTTTTCCATTAACAAAATACTTCAGAGAGCCATACCTATAATCTAAAGGCAGTATATAAAATATATACAGGCAGAAATATGAATTTAATGTGAAAATGTCTCCAAATTGCAGTATTTTAGCATCTATTTTTCAAACATTTCCTTGGGGGGGGGGGGGGGGGGGGGGGGGCATGCTCCCAGACTCTCCTACGTAGTTCCAGCATGCGAAAGGGAAGCACACGAAGCAAGGCACTACCCAAGAGATTAGTACCTTAAGTTAGCCCCCCCTTTAGATCCCCCCCTGCAAGCTATGCTGATTAACCATGGAACTGCATAAAAATAAATTTATATTGAAAACCAGCCATAAAAATTTCACATAGAACCAACGAGGCATCATGGAGTTGCATACAAAATTGCACTTTGTGCTGATAATTGGTCAATCACAGAAGCACAGGTAGGAGGTACCCCATGCCAATAATTGGCACACAATACACATTGTGATTTTCTTTACAACAAGATGTTCACTCACGTGAGATGATTAAAATTTGGTGTGCCAAGAGACTAAGGACTGCTCTGTTAAATGGTTCAAACCGAAAGTTCATACGTCAATTAATTAAGAAATTATAGTGCCAATAATTGGTGACTTACACTAGCACATACAAATTGGAATTATGAGACACTCTGGCCTATTATGAGATACCATGTTCGTATGTAAATTATTTTGGTACAGATTTTGATAATTGTTCCAAAGATAGTAGAAAATAGCATGGCAGAGAGTCAAATGGTTTAGTTGACTCAGTATACGTATTTTATATCTTTGGGCCATCATTATTATATTGCTTGTCTCCTATCACCTAGTGCAGCAAAAATTGGTGTGGGTGAGAGGTGATTATTGATTGTTAGTGGTTTACTGCTCTGTCTGAGTACATGACTGCTCTATTAGAGTATCTCAATCTTGAAAGGTACAAGATTATACAGCCTGTTCAACAATAGTGGAGGGACTCCAACTCCTCATAGTTACCATACTGCTATGTGTTTATATGTGTTTACCTTAACAGCTGAGTAGTCATTTTGTGCCTCCCTCCATACTAATAGTGCATTCACGTGATTATAATTTGGTGCGGCTACCTAAAAATTGATGTGGGTGGTGACGGGAAACAAGGAATAAACTAATGATGGCCTTGTTTTCCTTATGTTTTTATAGTTTATAAGTATTAAGAAGTACAAATACTATCAGTAAAACTTTTCCAATTATATTTACACTTGTAAATTATCGTCCAACTGGGTATGTGGTTGACTTATAATCACCATTTATGATTTTGCAAGGTGACATTACCCCTTTCTTCCTAAATCTGCAGGATTAGCTAATTCCGTTGAAGTTGTTTTAAGTCTATGAACCCATATTGGTACAGTCTCGCAATATCAGCACATACCCCGACTATTGAGCCAATATCATCTACGAAATTCCATAATTTAAAAAATAGTTGCCCATACTTAGGGGGGTATCTCGGTTGTATCGTAAAACTGTGTTTGTTTTTTTAATAAAAATTTTTAAACCACGATATTCTGATGTAACGATACCAGTATCGTCAAAAATTATTGGAAACAATATTATTGTGATATCATGATTACCGCAGTGTTTTCCAATAATATTCGTATTAGCTAACTACTGTAAACATCGTGCGCTCCAGGAAAGATCGAAATACTCTAATAGAGCAGTCACCTATATACTCTAATAGAGCAGTCAAGTAACTCTATAGAGCATTCATGCAAATATGAAAGTAGCCACAGAAGGGACTTTATTATTTTGGATCTTTATTGAGGAAAGGATATTTCTGCACACTGTGGCATCATAGCTAATAAAATGTGTATGGTGAATAAGTATTTGTTGCTATAGTTAACAGTCTTTTAGTTATGCTTGGGAATCTGTAGAACTCCTGAATTTATGTCATACACTTGGGTATGTAAGACACACCCTCTCCATGGTTAATTGTAGGTCTAGTTAATGTCTATATCTCCATGTATAGTTCAATGAATGGTTAATACCATGTACATGTATTTTTGCACATCCATTCATGTTGCTGCAGGTTATGTCACCTGTGTAGGTAGGTGTAGTTTCATAGTAGAGCATCTGTCAAAATATGAAAAAAATATTGTGATAATTAGTAATATTGTGATATTTTCCCCATGATATATCATGATAGTAAAATTTCAATACTGCCCAGCCCTATACCCATACTTCATCTTTCAAAGAACATTTCAATTCGTAAAATTCAATAATTCCAAACTTTTAAATCTGTAAAATTCAGTAATTTAAATTTATAAAATCCATAATTTTAGATTTCTGTAAACTCCTGTTACATCCGTTTGGTCATCATCTTTCATCTTTCATCTTTCAAATGTACAAAATTTCAGGCAATATTTCATCTTTCAGAAATAATTTCCAAAGTGACATACAAAATTTCAGGTTGTTACCTACCCCTTGGTGCTTACTTCGTTCAGGTTAGCAATTTTCAACTCCACAGAAGTTGTCTGGTGGGGCTGTGTCACCGTCAGCTCAAAAGTATAAACCACTTCAAAGTTGGCATAACAAAGCTGTAATTGAAACCACAACTCCACCGTAGGTATTGTTGCATCATTGTGACACTTCCACTTTAGTTATTTACCTTTCTAAGTTGTTAAATTGATATTTTTACTTACTTGAGATAGCCACTTGTCTATGGGCATATACCATTAAGTGTTCAATAGGTGAAACATATTTGCTCACCACAAAGTATACAAAGATCGCTGAGATCCGATAAGATCTGAAGTTACAAACCTGAGCAACTGCAGTTTCAAGGTTGCTAGATGTGCCATTTTTCCCTTTAAAATGTATGGAGAGCCCTGGTGACAAAATGTACCTTTTCCAGATTTTAGGCACTGTGCATGCATGCCGAAGAAGCTAATTCCAACCCAACAAACTATAGCGTATAAAAAGTCAAAATTTTAAAATTGGGCTGGAATGCCTACTAATAGCTACAAAACTAATAATAATTCAATGCACTTGCTGATTAGCCGCTTGTGCACTGTGGATGACTCATCTGTGCTAGTGGTGAGTGGTGCTACATGACTTATGTGTACACTAGGAGGTGTTAGTTGGCTCACGGCAGTGGTATAGCCAGACCTTCAGGGATGGGTGGACCACATGTTTTGCCCCATGCAACTAACTAGCATAAGTCCATCCTTAGTGGACTCTACATACATTTGGTTTTAAAAATGTTTCAAAAGTGCATAATAATAATAATTATTATAAGTATCTAGTTATAGCTAAATAACATGCTACACTGCTGTTCCTGCAGCTTAATTCACTTAAACTAAAATTATTGAAGAAACTGGCTATGACTATAACTAAAGCTAAAACTCTTTACTAAAACAACACTATGTTGCTCAGACCACTGCACGTATAAGTTCACATATGTTGTACAGGTGGAACAAAGCACAGAATGAAACTGTACTGCTATATACAGCATCCAAACATCAATATATGCTATAGTTTGTGACCTGATGGTGGTTTAGTTAGCTATAACTAAAACTAAAAGTATTTTTAGTAAGACAAATATGTATTAGTTAACTAAAACTAAAACTAAAAGCAAATCCGTGTTATAACTAAAACTAAATCTATAACTAAAATACAACAGAATATTTTACTGAAACTAAATCTAAAACTAAAATAACACAGAGAATACAACCATAACTAAATCAATAACTAAAAGGAATTAAGAAAAATTACTACAACTAAAACTAAAACTAAAATTATTGATGAATCTGACTATGACTATAACTAAAACTAAAAGTCCTTACTAAAACAACACTAATTTTAAAATACGTAGCTTCTCCTTTATTTCAGTTTATCACCTTTTGTGACGGTATTTTCGACTGATACTGATCAGATACACAATGTATTAATGTTTGTGTTGTATTCTAAAGGTGGATAATGTGACTACTGTAATAAAATAGTACACATGTGTTTTTTACATATCTGACAGCTGGTTATGTATGCACATGGAGTTCACAGGACTTGTATAGGATTTCTTGTTCCATGCTTACATCATACCTGTGTATGCACATTAGTGTACAGTTTGCAATTAGCTGTGTCCTAAGTTAACATACTAGCAGTCTGGTAACAATTTTGTACAGCTTGGTGTATTGTAGGGCTTAGATAATATACTTGCATTCCAACAAACCCTCTGAAGTTTCTTCTCCAAAGTTTAAAAGTTTTGTTACCAGTGTCAAAAATTATTGATGATTTTGTCATGGGTGTTACGTGTATACACTGAAGTACTCAGTGGCTCCCACTCCCTATTATAGCTTAGTACAACAGCTGCTGAAGTTAGACATGATAGTGGCAGCTCTCACAAGGAGTAGCAATGCTTTGTAGCTGATTCAAAAAGTTAGTATCTGTACATGGCAACACAGTGTTGGAGAGAGCTGTCAGCTTTGAAGATGGCTGATCCTTGAATCAGATTCGAATTTATTGCAGTCAAACTAATGAAAAATATTGCTATGAATTTAATGGCGAGGGTCCCACTCAAACCTCAGACACTCAGGGTGTAGCTACACAATGGCAGGTGAATGCTTTATGTCTGCATAGTTCTTTCCAGTTTGATACAAAGTTGGAACGTTGTATTGTTTGATGCATAACGACCTCAGATTATTTTCTGTGTGACAGGAAGTGAAAACCTGACAAAGTTGATGAATCAGCTAGGTAATTAATAAATGCCTTACAATTTCATGAAATTTTAATCAACTATAAAGTGTAGATTTGTTGACTTTTCCTTCTGTCAAAGTTTCCTGTTGTATACAGTATATGACATGATTATTACAAAAACAATTGACAAACTGCATATACACACCATGGTGAAGTACTGGACAACCTTACACTATTCAGATACTATCTACATGTTCAAATGTGACTGGATTTGCGAAAAGGGGCTTTCTATATACACACATCCATTTACATAAACTTATTAAACCATATCGTAGTGCTCAAGTAACATATTAACTTGAACGTTTCACCATATATTCAGCTATGGTGCAATTGGTGCTGACTTCTGACAAAATTGCAAGTCAATAGCTCTTTCCAATCTGGATTCAAAGTGTGTTTGTGTATGCCCCTTTTCTCAAATCTGGTCACAGATCATTCTAGGGGCAATACTACATGGTATCAAATTTTAAAAGAAGGTGTGTCATGTTTGACATTGAGTGAAGGTGTCACACTCAATTCCCACCTCAGTCTTACCCATTAAGTAAGGCATTGAGAGTTGGTACTAGAAACAGGTTCACAGTAAGGCTAGGGCTAAACAATGCATTGTGTGACTATCATTTTATGCCACAATAATAAATTCACCAGTGGCATGTGCCTTTGGGGTTTCGAAAAGTGGTGCCTTTGACAACAGACTATCTTGAAAATTACAGTTCTGTTGAGTATACAGGTATTTACTTGAATACTCTATTAGAGTGTATGGATGATTGCTCTATTAGAGTAAATCAATCTGGGACCATCCTGTATTCTTGCATACACTGTTGGGGATAGTTTGAGATAGCTCTCCTTTTTCACCTGTGCATGCTACAGAAAAATCTGTTTCATGAGTTTTGTATTACATTTTTAAACTGCTACAACTGCCAATCAGCTAACAAGGTATACTAATTCTGAAAAAAAACAACAACAAAACAAAGTATACTTCATATATATACCCCCTGCATACCCTCAATTGAGCTCTGGATTTTACTAACACATACCAACATGCCAGATTGTGTTAGGAAAATATTCAGCCAGCCAACAACATAATGTTATTAAATTTTATAATTTTATATCTGGTATATCAATGCTCTGGTCTCATCAAAGTTAATCACCCTGACCATATATGGCTGCCATTGGTGCACTCTTACAGTGCCACAACTGGATCCCGAATCCATTTACTGTATAGTGTTGTGGATAGGCCTTTGCCCCTTAACTTATGAATGCATAGCTACCATAATAGCTTATCACCAATGACAGGACACTACTTAGTCTTATATATGTAAGTTCTGCTTCACTTGCAAGTCTGAATAACATTGAGATTGGTCAGCGTTATTAAGTTTTAGGAGTATAGTAGCCAATGAAATTAGTTCAGAACAGCTGTGAAAGATGTAGATACTCTAATAGAACTTTCATGAAAACATTCTCAGTAGAGCAACTCTCTGAATGTTCTGATAAAGCATTCGTGTAGGTATATATTTGAAACTTCCCTGAGGTGAAACGTTCTAGTATAGAGCAACTAACTAGCTAAAAACAAAGAAGAGTTTAAGCTAAAGCCACTCAAAACATCCGCAACTCACATCTGTTTACTGACAGCACTAAAATGTTCCAGTTTTTTTTGTGTACTGTATTAGCTCATATTTACAAGGATATGTAGCTCCTGTGTCAGCTGCCAAATTGGTATTCCTAAAACTTAAATAGTGAGGTACAAGCTTGAACAGATTTTAAACAGTTTGATATGATTGCATGTCACCAGAGAATTAATGGCTATAGCTACCAAATAATATATGGTTTGAAAAGCTGACAGCAATGTTGTATCATTGCTGTGTAAATCACCAGCTATATGATTACTGTGTTTAGTTTGTAAGTGTCTTATCAAACACTTTTGGAATTATGCGATACTTAACCAACTTACAAATTGTAGCCGGGATCTCGTGATCTTGATTTAAGCATTGAAGAATTGTCCTTGTTGTATGACATTATTACTGTCTTCTAGGAATTGGTGCCGGTATGCAGCAACTGTGTATACTGACTGTTAAACACTTTGTTATGAGTATAGCTGAGACCAAGAACTACAACACATGTGATTATTAGATAGTTATAATTCAGAAACATTTAAGCCTAGTCAGTAGAATATACGTACAATCTCAGCTGAGTCGAGTGACACAATTATTCTATAAAAGTGTTTGTTCATGTTTGAACACTTTTTCACCTATATACAGTGGTACAATACACATTGAAATGATTCCTGGAAAAAAAACAGGAAAAAAAAGTTATTTTGTCAAGAGAAATAACATTTAATTCTTACCCAACTGCATCAATGATTAGTGATGATAGTAAAGTAGTGAAATAATATTGTTTGGATATACAGATTGCTTGAAGTGCAGTGCTCTTACACTGCACTTGAAACAATCTGTACTATCAGTGCTCTTACAGCTGATATGCCTTCAATAATATTATGCTTCACAGTCACTGAGTCTAGTATACAAATATACTTGAGGGAAATTACTTTGTCTAATGTTTAAAAGAGACAGTGTCTTGATTTCTGATATAAATTTTTAAATTGTGGAACTTATTTGATTTACAGACCTGGGAAGACTTTCTGCACGTATATTCTGTTCCATCAACCTATGCTTATAGTAACAAGCAATTTTGGTGAAGTGGAACATAACATTGTAATGTATCAATCAACTGATGGCATTGATAAATGCTAGTAATTAATGTTTTTCTTCTTTTTTTTTGGGGGGGGGGTGGGGGTAGAGCTCACCGGAAGTGGTATATATATATAGGTGTGTGGCAGGATGTTTGGCAGTGGCACAATCATGGCCAGTAAGATATATAGCTAAAAGCACAGGTCAAGAAGAATTAAGAAGATTATCTTGCACACACTGATCTTTTTTCTAATCGTTTGCTTCAGGTTTCATGTTTCATTAGAGTAGTCGACTGTTCTATTAGAGACTTTCAATTATAGCAGCTTCAATTTACCTTAAAACATACTTTTGACTGCTTCTCAGTGATTCACTACTTTGGCCCCTGCTCTTAACCTTTTTTATTGTCTATATACTTTGAAATGTACGTACGTGATGCAACTGAATAGGAAGGGGAGGGTTACTTCAGTTGCAATCTCCCTCCCTCCGTCTATAATCCATCATGGCACATTGTCCAGTCTAATAGTTCCTTGGCCCCCACTATCCACCAAAATGCATAACTCACTGATGATGCTCAGAAAGCTGAAGCCATGAATGAACAAGTTAAATCAGTTATCAACCAGGTGAGCCTCTTCCCGATACACCTAGATAAGTGACCTACATATTACAGGTGGCCAGTATCAGCCAAGTATAATGATCATCCACTGACCAGTATAGCATTCAAGCATATCACACTAGAAAGTATCTGGAAACTAACAGTATTCTACACAGCTACCAGCATAGTTATCAATAGCATTGCAGTCTTGAGAGACACAGTTAATTAGTATATGAGATCTTGTTACAAACTATATATAATGAGGATATTTCACACAGACCTGATTTTGATGGAGTTTAATTAAAGCATTTATAATTTGATACTGTACCACATTCAGACTAATATTATAAGCTCCAATGACATTGTGTTCAAGCAGTGGATACCAAAGAATTACTCCTATAAAAGATGCTGAGTCTTCCTTAGTACAAGTGTCCCTCAGGCTAGAGTATACACTCTTGATCCATTACTCTCTTTCTTTTACAGACATTAATAGTTTGCTGGATGTTGTTAAACATGATACTATGCAACTAGCTATTTTCAGATGATCATGCATCATTTGCAGGAACACCTTAAATGTGAACAACACTTACACCCTACTCCAAGAAGGTGGAGCTAAATGCTATTGCCAAATGGGCCTCAGCATACGAAATTAATTTCCATGTATCATAATCATTGATGCTATTTTTTACTATTTACTGCAAGCTATAAACTGAGTGTATAGATATATGCAACACAGCATTTTACCTCACTAGTATCTTTCATCACGTTATCTATACCTGTAGTTTGTAACTATCATGTAATCTGGCTGATGGAATTTTGAAGTGACTGATGAGTACGGTGCATGGCTGTCTATTGGTATGGATTGGATTACAATATTGTGCATGGGTTGGAATATGAAGGATATCATTTATGATTTTGTATAGAGTTATTAGCTTAGCTTGAGTACGGTATTGTGCCAGTGTGGCCCAGTGGAGCTTACGAGTGGCACTGGAAGTGTAACTATAACTCTCGTGTAACTATAATGATTGATGATGCTCTCAAACGAGAAACTGTAGAAAATTGATATGTTATGAAAATCTTCAACAACCTACGTAGTCAGTTATCTGCAGAAAAAAAAATCTTCTGGGTATTAATTTTTCAGTGTTCCTGCTTGGAATCAGCAGAGTAAACTCCCTGAAGAAATGTAAATTAGAGTTGGACATGTGTGTGTGCGTGTAGTGTGTGTGTGCGTGTAGTGTGTGTGCGTGTAGTGTGTGTGCGTGTAGTGTGTGTGTGTGTGCGTGTAGTGTGTGTGTGTGCGTGTAGTGTGTGTACGTGTAGTGTGTGTGCGTGTAGTGTGTGTGTGTGTGTGTGTGTGTGTGTGTGTGTGTGTGTGTGTGTGTGTGTGATGTTAAGAGATTTTGTCCCCCATTTGAAGAAACACTTACCCTGCAAGGGCAGTGTAATCAGGATCAGGATTATGTTGCGTGCACAGCCTTTGCTATGTGAAGTTTGCACATCAGTGGTAATAATAGGCCAGATCGGGATATAGATCTGACAAACTGATGCTAGCAGTGAATACAGGCATCTGCTCTTGCATTGGTGAATACATGTTTGTCCAAATCCAGTAACATAGCTAGCTAGTACACCTGTACTTTTCTACTGTGAAAAGTGTTGCGTTACGTCATTAGTCATTTCTGGTGTCATGTGACAAAGCAGGAAGCAAAACAGGAAGTCAGTGGTTTATTTTATTAATGATATTACAGTGACCAAACTTGTACAAAATCGTGCAGTCTACTCCAAGTAGTCACCAGAAGCTAGCTAAACACGTTACAGTGTTTGTACTACTACTACTACTACTACTACTACTAGTGTACAGTGAGTAGCGGCATCAGCGCAAGATGGAGACTACTTCGGATTCAGAAGCGCCAGTGATGTGAGTGTGGTTTGTGACGGCGCAGCACATTTAACGTACTCAGTTGAAAGTAGCTAGCCATACGCGTAGTTCACAGCTATAGTGTGATGTTCCCTTGTACTAGCTTCTTGTGTAGTGGCTGCTTAACAGCCCAATACACCGACCGATTGCACCTAAACTTAGTGTGGGAGCACCTTTGTATAGGCTGGCTATGCCTTCTGTGTAGCCATGTCTTCGATGGTAACTCACAAGCCTCACATAGCTGGCTACAAGTAACTATCTGTATCTTGTCATAGTTTTCTATCATCATCGGATGGCTTTAGCCGATTGTGTGGAGTTAAAAAATATCTATCTCATTTTGTTCTAGCTGTAAAAGAATCCTAAGCTATTTGAATTGGTGTAGCTGTTCAGAACGTTATCTAGTTAACTACAATAACTATGCAACACACTTATTGTATGATGTTAGCTCATGATCACATGTTGAATGTATTGGTGTATATTTGTTGTAGTAAGAAAAAGACTAAACAATTAGCATACAGTAGACGACAAAAGGAGAATGACACATTTGCTGAGATAGCCCAGGCACTACCAGTATCAGCTGATGGAGTGAAGGAGCTGGATAAGGCATCCATTTTGAGAGTAGCGATACATTATATCAAACTGAGACAGTTCATGGGACAAGGTCACTATAACCAAATCTATCCATCTATAGTTAGCTACCCAACTTGTATAACTAACTTTGTTGACTTTTGGATATCTCATACCCATCTTTCTATTTGTCTGTCTCAAGATCTCTCTCTATCTTTCCATCTATCAGTTTGTCTATTTAAGCACCTATCTGTCAACCTGTGTAGTAACCTATCTGTATTTATCCATCTGTCTGTCTTCATTATCCCCTTGGGGACCCGTAAGAGCCTTAACCTCTAAATACTGGGAGTGCAATTATTAGCATATTTTGCTGAATGAAGCAAAATTCTTTAGCTACATGTGTGTAATGTTGATTGTTATTTTTACCCCCTGCAGGTGACATTGACACACTACAGCATGACACACTACAGCATGACACACTACAGCATGACGACAACAATAGCAACTCCACATCACTGGTAACACCAACTGTAACATCAGATTTATCTCAAGATATGATCAAGGTGTGAACTACATCACATTACATCACAACATGTAACATGTCCCCTCAGGCACTAGATGGGTTCCTATTGATTGTGTCCAATGAAGGATTTATACTGTACAGCTCTGATAGTATCAGTGATTATCTTGGGCTGAGACAGGTAATTATTTCATATTTCTTAGGATGTAATTTTGTATTTGTTGAAAATGATTTATATTTGTACTTTAATATCTTAATTATCATTTTTGTATTTCTGGCTAATTACAGGTGGACGTGATAGGTCATCACATACAAGATCTGGTACACCCACAAGATTATCATGAGCTGATGGCTACTTTCCCACCTAAGGGACTTCACTACACTATACCAGGTTTGTAGCACACCCTAATTGTTAAGTTACTTTATATGACTCCAGACTAATGTTTACCTGTATTCTTTGTGTAATCCAGCTCAGCGTCCACCCATGAATAACCATGGCAACTACCTACTTAGGATGAGGTGTTCATTCACACCCACAGTACGAACACTTACAAGATGCTCAAATTTCAAGGTTAGTTCTCTAATGTTTCATGGGAAATTATTTCTTTCCTCACCATCCATTATATGGTTCAACGATACACAATGGTAGTGATTCCATTGTTGTTATTGATCTATTGTTCACAGTGACCAAATACTAACTAGTCACTATAGCAGTTAAAGGGCTTGTAATTCATCTGATTCCATACTGGTAAAATCCACTTCAGGTTTCCTTAGATTTTGTGTATTTCATGGTAGTGCCTGGTGATGTAATGTAACCAATCAGATTAGGTAATCCTTCAACATCAAATTAGCACCAATCAGACAGTGTTACACCATGTTATATGGCTAGGTGTAATCTGATTGGCTACATCACTATGGGCTGGTTAGATGGAGGAGTAGTTACGTCTAGCTATTAAATTAATAATTTCCTTAACTTTTAGTTGGAGACAAATAACATGGTAAGATCGTCCTTGTAGACTTACTCCCGATATAAACAATTACCTAATATGTCCAATGATGTAATGTATGCTTATTTTCCTGTATAGCCAATCTACCTTAATGCCCACTTTAAATATTCCACTAATATGTCACCTTATGGAGGTGGTGACTCCTTCTCGGGCATGATTGCTACCTGTAAATTAGCTGGGATGTCTAGTGTTAGAGAGATATGTGTTGGCACATCATTCCGTACCAAACACTCACTGGACCTTAAATACACATTCTTGGATACCAGGTAAGAAGATCATGTGATCCGTGATATTTGTAGGTTCCATAATAATCGTTGTTGTGTATTAGAATAAGATGGTTAGTTGGATATGATCCAGCCGAGTTGCTAGGCAAGAAGGGGTATGAATATTTCCATCCTCTTGACCTCACAGCCACTTCACATTGTCACACCAAGTGTGAGTACTGTCCATCAGTGTGTACACTGTATTATTTTGTAGTATGTTTTATTAGTCACATAATTAGTAGTGTTACAAGTAAAGGACTTTTTTACAAGGCATTTTCATCCTGTTATGATTATTACAATAATTCTCTTGTTTCCTATTTGATTAACAAATTTGATAACCTTTCTTATTTGTCATAGTGTAAACTTGTTGGTCTATTCATTAGTTGTGTTGTTAAAACAAAGAAATGAGTCAGTGAACATTCACTTATAGTAACAATGCGCATTGTTTAGGTTCATTGACCAGTAAAGGAATGTTAGAAAATGTTTATAAAGAAGTAATGGTCGCAAATCAGGCTATTACATCCAACAAGTGGTACTCTGACTGTTGCTACCTCATTATAGGGAATAATTATGTTGGGAAATGTACTGTGTAATTAGGATTTAGGAGATATGCCAAGTAGGTTTACCTAAAAAAAATCACTGGTGCAGGTTAACAAATACACAAGGGGAAGTAGTTAGGTAGTTAGCAGTGATGATTTAATGATTATGTTTGAATACTATTGCTCATTTAAATTGTTTATAAATGTGTGCGTTTACTATTAATACTACATAATTTATTGTCCTCCTTCCAGTACTCAACAATGGTCGGTCAGCAAGTCCATCCTATCGGTTCCTGACCAAGTGGGGTGACTATGTGTGGGTGAGGACGTGTAGTGAGGTCACATGTGATCCAGTGACACACCTCCCTGTATCTCTTACCCTCTGGACGTGGATAGTGAGGTGAGTATAATAACCATGATGTTGTCAACTATGGGACAGTAACTCATAACAAGGGTCATCTGTAGGATCAACACAATTATTTGGTCACAATATTGAAATGGTTTTTCATGTTATAATGAGGTCGTGAGGTACGGTACCACCGAAACACAATCTTGTCTAGTCTGCAAGTGATCAAAAAAACTCAATATTGAAAGGGCATGACACCCGTTTTCCTTTGAGTATATTGTGAGACAACGTTGCATTGAGACAGTATCATCATGAAGTACACCTTAGCTATGTTTGGGACCTACTTGATAGTGTTGCACCGATAATCGGTTCAATAATCGGTATCGGGCCGATATTGGCTACTAGCCGATTAATCGGTTTTGATTAAATCAAGGCCGATGTTAATCTCCACTGCGCTATGTAGTATAATGATGTGGGGGAGGCTAGACATAAGTTATTTGGCATTTTAATTAAGTTATGTGTTAATGGTTTAGCGGTGACTACAAGCCATGCCCATAATAAACTGTCAGGGTTTAGGCCATGCCCAACAATAAACTGAGGTTTTTAGGTTTCTATGTAGTACCAGCCACTTGTCTCAACTGTATAGCAGTAGTAAAATGTACTCAAAACCTGTTTACCATGAGTAACTTTTACTTGTGGTATACATCTAACTTTACATTTTAGCCTAGAATGAGCTGTATATCAATGGTTATGTCACTAATATGAGCCATTTAATAATGATGAGGATGGGTGTTAGTGTTATTAGTGAATATCGGATCGGTTATCGGTATCGGCTAATTCTGTTGCTTAATATCGGTTATCAGAATAATCGGCTAATTTGGATATCGGTGCAACACTACTACTTGACATGGTCACTATGAGGTGGTCTTATTAATGAGGTCATGAAGTACACCTTAGCTATGTTTGGGACCTACTTGACATGGTCACTATAATGAGGTGGTCTTATTAATGAGGTCATGAAGTACACCTTAGCTATGTTTGGGACCTACTTGACATGGTCACTATAATGAGGTGACCATGGCATGAAATATATTTTTTTAAAGGGGACCTACTAGAAGTGGCCACTATAAATAGGTGGCCACTAATCAAGGTTAACAGAGAGTAAACAGAGGCTTCTAGTCTAATGTAGAAATGTCTGTTTGTGTTTATGTTTCTGTATAATGATATAATATTTCATCATGAGAAATGTATCAATGTGTTTACCATCACAAGGTAAATACATCCTCTTGAACCTAATATTTGGTATAGTAACACTGCTATTATTGTATTAAATGCCTTATTGAGCAAAAAGTACTTTTTAAATTCTTGATAATATTCCCATATCTTGTGGTGCTTCCTGTGATGATAACATGAGGTCCTAATGGTCCAGTGAAGACAACAGGAACTAGTAATTTCCCAGGTGTCCGCTACTAAACCACTTCCTTATATTGAGAAGTCTTACTCATACCCAACACACCCCATACCATTGCTGGTGTTACTAAGGCTTGTTGATACTATTAAGGGATAGTGGTCATTGTTTGATGTGGTGGGATGTTACACTTGCTAAGTTAGTCTAGTAACAAGTGTTGTTAACCACAATGTAATGGTGGGTGAAGATGTGTACAAGTGTTACTGCTCGTATATAGGTCTTCAATTCTTCTGTCAAGGTTTATAAATGTCTGAGAGCTTGTATGCTTTATTCCAGGGACTTTACCCTAGGAGCTCTAACTACTCATCTGAAATAGTAAATTTTTTGGCTTGTGAGCAACTATTATATAAGCTATAGAAATTTTATAATTTAGATACTGCAGTATGTGAACGTGTACTAATATTTATTCCAATATTCTTTTTGTAGTCCCCAGGAGAGTGTGGAGTGTAACACAGCTTACGAGTCACACTACAAGACTCCATTCAAAGTACCACATGCTGATGATCCATTGGCTGGAGATACCAGCCCCTCGCAATTATCTAGCCAATCAAATTCACCAGCTGCTAGTCAGTTGAAGTCAGAAACAACGTCATCATGTGGATCACCCGATCCTCTACCACTGTCGTCAACAGCAACCACTCCATTATCAGTTAACCAAGAAGTGCCTGAGGTTTGTATAATATAATATTGTCATCATGTAAAGTGTGCTCTGTATTCCAATACATTGTACGAGATCATTGCTATGCAATTATAGTGATTTTCCAGATGGTACATACTCATAGTTACTATTTTTAGTGTTACTAATTATAGTGATAGTGTATCTTATCATCCACATGTACTGTAATGGAGATCAACTTTATAGTATGATTTGTAGTAATATTGTACAAATTGTTTTATCCTCCAAAGATATTCACGTAGATAACCTTTTCATGTAAACAAGATTATGCCTGTGCTTTGATTCACTGCACTCTTTTTGTTACTTCAATCATGTTGACTCCCCAAACTGTAGGAAAGCTAAGTGACTACAGGTTCAGGTAGTTTAAAGAGTTGTGGTTTTGTACAAAGAATCAATTACCACTAAATGAATATAGACAACATGATAATTGCTAGTGAACAGAACTATCTTTGTTGTTGAGTGTAGATTAAGAGTGGGTCACTAAACCAAGCTGTTTGACATACGCAAATATTCATGAAGCTAGCTATTGTCTTTTGTTAGCCAGTAAGAATTTGTATTCAGGCCTACTCATAGTAGAGTACAAAAACACATTGTTACCAGTACTGATTCAGTACCACTTCAATCAATGGATACTAACAATGTTTCCACCTACAAACAGTAGCCATATACTACCTCACCACCTGTGTTAGTGGATGTTAGGTGTTACCTCTTAATATAATATTATCTCATAGTGTTGTGGTATGGGATGCTATTGGCTTGTCTGGTTTGAATTATTCAATTTTAAAAGGAACTTTAAGAGATGAAATCACACTGGTGTAAGTTGAATGTGAAAGTGCCACATGTCTGGTTGTCCCTAGGAGAGTTATTATAATGATAGTTTCGATATGCTCAGAGAATGTGGTATTTTCATAATGCTGTAAGTTTTCTGGTAATTGAAATGTTATGGCAATAATTTGTGTGGCTTAAGTGTTAACACCATAGCAAAATAAACCAAACCCTTAGATTGTCGTGGTAACTGGTGATGATTATGAGGTGTCTATGAAATTAGTGATGAAGTCCTTTAGTTTTGTTTGTGGATATGAACACTGACATATTGAATATGATTGACTTGTTGAGCTGGAGGAATTTCTGTTACAACTGGTAACCGATAGCTACCAGATAGAGAGTGTAAACACTGTGTTAAGTTAGTTGAGTTAGTGAGAGTACACAGACTAGCATTGTTTCAACATTGGTGGAGTAGGCAATTCACTCAATTGCTTGTATCATACAGTATGGTAGTACTGTATATTAGGGATCACGAAAAATATTGACCAGAAATCAGCCTCACAAAACCTTCATGGTGCCTTGGCAGTATTGGTTAGGTATAACCAAGCCCAAAAGTGCCTCAGCACAACCTGAAACTATTCCAATAAGTCGTACATTTTCTATCGTTGAGTGACATTTTCTGCTGATTGACTGACTGATGCCTTCAGAAAAGCACATGTAACTCAATAACGACCAAGGCTTTGAGCTTGATTTTCACTGTTTAACATCGTTTCAGACCGACAAGTGCTTTTCCTTTGTGCCTCATTTATCTTCACTGACAGTGCAAGGTATCAATTCACTGTAACTTGCACGTGATAGCTTCTCTCACTTTGTCTGTCTTTTCCGTAGTGACTTTGATTGATTGCAGAGGTTCTTTGTAATGTATGTGCTGCTGAAATAATGGTAATTGCTTTTTAAAACATTTTCCCCCACAGCTACATGACTACAGTGTGTAAAACTTTGATCAAACACACAGACACACATCTAAAATGTTTTATCATAATTTATTAAAAATAAAAATACCTTTGCAAAATTGTATTAGGAAACCAGTGATCAGCAAGATTTGCTTTCAAGATCTCTTCTGATGAGCCTGATAATTTTATTAATTGTTGTACAACTATGACCTAAATATTAAGAATTGCTTGGTCTACTATTATTAATTGTCTAGATGTTAATATTAAAAAAGTTGCTCTACTATAACAAATACACTATTCTTATAAACCGTCTTCTCTAACACACTACTCCATGCACACAAACATCATGCATACATACTACATACACAGATGTAATGCAGAACAGCTGTTAGCCAAGAAATTGTGACCGGATCTGGCAATAACTTTCAAATTTGCAGCCCTACAAAGTAGCATCAACAAAATGATTGATTTGTACAGCAAGTATTGGGACAATAAATTACAGGCGCTTACTAAAACGGTTGTAACATATTAACTGAATGACATACGGAGTTGAAATTTGCACCATCGTGTTCACCATTAATAGGGGAATCAATTACTGGGTACGTGTTTCCTTTTATCATCTTTCTTCATACAAATGTGAAATTTATGTAGAAAGATCAATCGCTTAAATCGCTTTGACATGATGTAAAAAATGCCCATAACATACGTGTACCTCAGTCTACTGCAACGAAATGGAAGATTTTCCAACTCCTCTTGAGTAAGCAAATAAGATGATATCCAGGTTTTTATTGTTAGTCCCTTCCTTCACTACAAAAAAGATGTTCAAAAATTTTATGGAATTTTTTCAATAATATGCAAGTATTTCACCCATTGTATTCAATGCTTTATGCTGTAAATTTAGGCTTGTGCGATTGTGCCGGGCTTTCACAGATCTGGTAACAATTATAACCTTGTCCTGGTAATCAAATATATTACTATTTAGTTTAGGGTTGTGATTTCCCAGACCTCAAATAAGAATTGTGTTTACCCTTCAGCGCTTTTGTAGTAAAATGATACAGTTACACCATCTTATTCCTCATCACCATTGTTCACCTCACTGCACACTTTGTTATGGTAACATTACCCATGTAATAAATTGCTATGAATTGTATGGTTTTGTAATATGGTTATTACAGACCATATCCTGATATAGTTACCTGATAGCATAGCGGAGTTGTGATAAGCAAATTTAACTGAATGACCTCACAGGAAACAATTATCAGATGGTTACTAGTTATGATAACAAGGTATTCTCCCTAACCAAATACGGGAAATTAATGTTGTAATGGTGGCTTGAGTGTTGATATCTGATAACGTTTATTCCCTTATTAACCTTGATAAACAGGACACTACTAGTTGGTCCAAAGGTGTCCATATTACACTGGAACCTGTTAATGTGGACACCTGAGGACACCTACGTAATCCAGACACTTAGTTAAGGTCCCAAAGTATCTCTTAGTACATAAACTGACCTGGAAAATCAGGACACCTTGATAATCAGGACATCTTGATAATCAGGACATCCTGATAATCAGGACATCTTGATAATCAGGACATCCTGATAATCAGGACACCTTGATAATCAGGACACTACCCAAGCTGTCCATATTATACAGGTTCAATGTATAGATTAATTCATAGTGTTTAGTGGAAGTCCTTATAAGGTTATGTCTAGGGAATATTATTATCTCTCACTTGTGTTATTGTTTATAACTTGTTTGGTAATAGAACACTTATGGAATACATGATGATCAATTGATCACATGATCATATGATCCAGCAATTATCCTAATCAGGATACTAGTATCAGCTACTCCATCATGTGATTGTATTGGTGTGAACATGATCTCATGTAACATGTCCATTAGATTATACTGTATACCAACTATAATATTGATCTGTTGAAATAATATTGTAGTTAGCCCACTAATGACCTAGTTGGACAGCATTGGTTGGCTAATGGGGTAGGCATTAATGCTAAAATATATTATTTTACTCCCAGAATTTCAGTTGTGTTCCCTAGCTACATATATAGTAGAGTATATGTGATCAATAACACGTTGACCTCCTGTGAGTAGGCTAATACCTATAAATACACAGAATGAATACTGGGATCTTTTAGGAAACAAAGTTTCTAAAAGTTCACAACAGAATAGATTTCTAGTTTTTCCCAAAATCCCTTATCTTACATTACGTCCTTTCATGCCAAGCCTAAATGTATTTTTGCTCACATTAATGGCAACGAAGCATTACTGCACTTTGCATGGTCTGTGTGTGTGTGTGTAGTGAGACCATGCCCTGACACAAAGCATTCACCCTTGTAATAGTGACAGTGTGATAGTTAAGAATTGTTAATTGATGACATGACGACTGTTGTTGTACTGCCTTCTAGAAGTCAGTCACCAATACTCAATCATAACTTAGCAGCCTGAGTGAATTGTAATCTTGTCGTTAAACTTTAGCATGGTTGCTATAGGAGCTGTGGTCAGATTAGTATAATCCGAGGTAACTTTATCAGTGAGAACACAAACGTATCGCTTAGCAATAAAATTATTTAGTGATAGCAACAATGAATTGCATAAATATCTCAAGGAAATGAAATTAACACAGTTTCTTACATAATGTTTGAACTCACAAAGAGATGGCACTACTATAAGAATTGAAGAATTTGGAAACACTTAAAATATGCAGTAGTCAGCATAAATCCTATTTTAATAATAATTCAATCCTATTTCAAGTCACTGTTCTTATAGTTTAACAAATCACTTTACCTATTGTTTTCACTGAGAATTATTTCATCACTACACACCTAACATGGCTGGTACCATCATGTTCCATTTATCATGTGATTTCATCCTATCACAGTAGCTATTATATTAGCTGGGCTCTGTTGTGTGTTGGGTAATGTAGTTAGTGTGTAGTGTTGTGGGTCATGTGATTAATTGTGGTCAAGGAAGCCATATCAGTTTTGTAATTGCTGTGATTCTGTTCTCATCATATCACTGAGGTTTCATTTTGATTGGCTAATAGTTTGATTGTGGGGTGGAAACTATACAGTGCTTGAGGGAACAGTGTAGCCTTGTAGTTGAGATAATAGCGTTAGTAACACAAGTGCTCTTGTATGGAAAACTGAGTGTGTGAGCTGGAGAGATCAGTAGCCTACAATACTGAGTGCTGTAGTATAATCGCAAGGTTAATATTAAGAGTTTCTGTACAATCAAGTAATAATTCTTACATATCCAGACTGCACACTACCTATCAATTAGAAATTATGATACTGCTGAGCAACCTGATTAGTTTGCATAATTTTGTTTTTACATTGGATAATTAGCTCTGTACCATGAGTTATGTGTTTGTTTACATTGTGATAAAATGATTTTATCATCTCCAAAACAAAACTTTCTTACTTCAAAGCATGATTTGATACAGGCCAAAACTTGTACCTTAATCCATTTCATGGTGAACACAATGACACAAGTCCCAACTCCATAGTGTTGTATTAACAAAAGGGTCTGTCTATGAGACTAGCCTTTGTGTGGTTCCTAATGAGATGCTATATTTTATGATGTTTGTGAACTGCATTTTGCTACAATACAGCTTGTACAATGTTACTGATGTAACAATTGTTCTTGTTTTTACAGGCTGGCATAACCAAACAAGATTTACCCATCAACACTCCACCATGTACTCCATTGAATAGCAGCAACACTTCATGTCATAAAGCTGCTACTCCAATTAGTGCGCATCATGACAAACCATTACATCACTCAATCATGTCAATGAAGACCACACTGAAGATGGCACCCCTCTCACTAGGGGCCATATCCAACACTACCACTACGCTAGATGATCTATTGTTGCCTGTAGTTGCTGATGGATACAAGTACCCCACTCCTAGTCCAACTGATTCGGCTGGCCGTGGAGGTAGCTATAGCCCTACTGAGGATACTCGTATGACTTCACTACATCACACTAATATTGCTGGAGGGGAATTGTTGCTGTCACCTGATAGTCAACCAGCATTGTCTCCTGATATGATTGGTTGTAAACGTGGTTACCGTGGTAGCAGTTTGGATAGTCACAACAGTAATAGTTTGGAGCGTCACCATGGTAACAGTTTGAACAGCATCAAAGATGACCCGTTACTATTAGGAGATGGTAACCTTGATGACATGCTCATGACCAATAGCAACCTGGCAACATACGACCTCAGTGACGTGTCAGTATCTGATATCCTCAATGAAGTACAAGCTTCACTGGATACTACTACCTACCAGCCTACCACTCATTGTGGTCCCACATCACAACAACAGCCCCCAATTACTAACAATGCCATATCATTTGCTGATATAACAAATAGCAGTAACTTATTTGGCTTCACTATGATGTCATCATCAACAGCTAATTCAGCCAATAGAATGTTGCATGATCCTCTAGGAGTTAGACAACGTTACGCAGGGGTTTCCCCTAGCAGTGTTAGTAAACACAGATCACCTGACAAAGAAGCAGCAATCAGAAATATTGTAGACTCATTTCATCAAGCTGAACAGATGGTCCCAGCCAATGAGGTGTTGCCAACATACACCATGTGAAACTGGTTACTATAGTAACCGCTGTAGTTTTGTAACATAGTATTTGTGTATGCAGTTACATGTACATATTTTTGCATTTCATATTTGAATTGTATTTACAATTATTTCATTGCATAATACCATAATAATAATAATTCTACTAATACTACAGTAACTCTGTAATAGTATTGATAATCATTTGTACACTAATACTGATGTGCGTGTTCAGAGTTTGTCCCATATAATTTATAATAATTATTATGGGGGAGAACTTTGGTGGCAGTGAGTATAGCCATTGTGCTGTGTAATCATCCAGATGTTAAAAGAAATGATGTGCTTTTACTGCATATAATTGTTATGGATATTACCATTGAAATCACTAACATCAAATAATGTTCAGTAGTTTAAAGACTCAATTCATTGAATCATAGAAGTTTGAAATTGGCAGGGAATACATTATTGTACAGCTGTACTTGCATACAAGGAGATTATAATTGTGTTTTCAAGTGTGGCACATACACCACTCAATATTATTTTTCCATCTATATTATATATTATTATTATGGTGGTGCTCACTGCTCACCACTAACCAAATTTCAACAGAATGGCAATTCATTACCCAACTGCCAAAATGTGACTAAATTTTGCAAAATCATCAATGTGGGTGCATTTGACACCTAAAAATATTTAATGATCAAATCACAACCTTTATAGTACAAATCTACTTGTTAATGGTTTTAAGCCATTCTCTCAATACCTTAAATTACAAGGAAATTATTGAAATATTTTCAAAACTGTGCCCTGCTCTTATTGGCAACCCACTAAACATGAAAACTCTAATTATTTCACATGAGTGATTTTAGATGTGTGTGGAAGACCCTATTTGCAATTAAGTTTGGTCACATAATTATGTGGTTTGATTGGCTTAATGTCATTCCTGGTGTTTGTTTAATAATATAATACTGACTGCTCTATTAGAGTATTTTTAAGTATATAACTGTCAGACTGATTGATTGGCAGCAATAAAGTTTATTTTAGCTAAAAGAGTTGGCTGTTAACTAATCAATCAGCTGCAGCCTGATAGCTCAGACACAGTTATATACTCAAAGATATTAAAACACTCTAATAAAGCAGTTAGTATTATAATGTGTTGTCTCTTAAAAGATAACTACTTTGGCACCCGCTTTTCTCCTTATTCATTGTCTATAATAAAATGTACTTGGCAGTTCAAGTTAACGGTTGGGGGTTCAAAACCCTTCCTGGCCCTCACTATCCACCAAAATGCATAACTCACTGATGCAGATGCTCAGAAATCTGAAACCCTGATAGACAATTTGAATTAGTTCTCACCTATGAACCAGATGAACCTCTTCCTGGAATTTACAAACATCTAAGTGTTCATACTGGCCCAGATTGGAATCAGTGCAAGAGTTTAAAAGAATTGCATGATATTATTGCCCAATGTTGAATCTTATCTCTTAACAATACAATTCCAACCAACTGGAAGACAGCCAATATTACCCGTCTCCCTAAAGATGGCCAGCCTCAAAATTAAATAAGAAATCAAAATTTTGATGTAAAGTGCAGGAAGGAATTTTACACTTGTGTAGGAACATGGTTCCTACATGTGCAGAGCTTTATTGAGAATTTTTGCAGAATTTTGTAGGTTTTGTAAGAAAGATTCCTACACATTGAGCAAAGTGTAAGACATTTTCTTGCGGTGTAGGAATAATTCCTACAAGTGTAGGAACTGTTCCTACAAATGTAGGAATTTGTAGGAATTATTCTTAAAATGTCCTACACATTGTGCCATGTGTAGGGATCTTTCTTACAAAATTCAACAGTGTGGGAATATTTCCTACTAAATTTCTTAATATACATGTGTAGGAAACACGCTTCCTACATAAGGGTAAATTTTGGTACATCACATAAGATGTGACCCGATTTTGGAAAATCAGTCTTAATGTCACACATGAAATAATTAGAAATTCACAATTCACTATGTTACCATTAAGACAGTTTGGCACCTGTTAGATTATTGTCAGAATTTGTAGTAATTCAAGGTACTGACTAACAATTGTAACCATTGTAAAGCTGATTAATTGGTTGGAATGCTTAATTTTGGTCATAAATATTTTAGTTGTCAAATGTGACATTAAGACTCATTTTCCAAAATCGGGTCACAAATGTGTTGTATTTTTGAGAAAAGCTTGTCACAACTTAACATTTTGGCTTCTTATTTAGTTTTGGAACATGTTCAAGTCAGCCAAATAATCATCATCCACCGACCAGTATAGCATCCAAGCATAATGTTGCAGTACATCTACTGTAACACTAGAAAGTATCTAGTATTCTATACAGCTGCCAGCATGGTTATCGACAGCATACACTCTTGGGAGACAAAGTTAATTTCTTTAGTTTATGAGATCTTGTTGCAAACCATGATGACAATGTTTCAAACAGTGATTTTGATGGACTTTTTCAAAGACTTTGATACTGTACTACATTGTTGACTATTATAGCAATAGTGGAATGTATCAAACTTGTACAAATAAGCTGAGTCTTCCTTTGCACTATAGTGTTTTCTGGTGTCCTGCAGGGGTACATTTCTTGGCCCATTGCATTATAATTGTATGATTTGTTAAACATAATACTAACTGATTATAAGTAAATATTTGCAGATGATTATTAATTTTGTAGGCACATCTTATAACTATGCTTATACCTTACTCCAAAGAGCAAATGCTATTGCCAAATGGGCGCATGAAATCAATTTTAAATGTATTGTTAATGTAACAATTTCTCCTTGTAATTGCAGTGGTAGTCCTTCCTTTAATTTTTAGTGTAGCTCATAACTTTGTAGTTGTTGAGTGGGTATATACTAAGTGTTGAAAGTACAAGTTGTGGGCTTACTGA
Source organism: Dysidea avara (assembly GCF_963678975.1). Taxonomy (NCBI): domain Eukaryota; kingdom Metazoa; phylum Porifera; class Demospongiae; order Dictyoceratida; family Dysideidae; genus Dysidea; species Dysidea avara. The sequence goes on from NC_089273.1 coordinate 53,411,002, forward strand.
CATATACGTGTGGTGAACTAGCTTCTTTCTTTAACTGTTGAATAGTACCTTTACCAAGAATTGCCAGACTTAAAGAGCTTCGAGCAAAGTTATGTAGTCTTTGTTTTCTGTGCAGAAGACACTAATGGTGGACTTCATCCAGAGAGGACTACACCAAGTAGAGTATCAGTAGTGCCTTATGACCACGAACTAATGTCACTTTTATTGTTTCACTACTCAGTTTACAGATTAGTCCCAGACCACCACCTGCCAGCGTCGGCCAACATGTAGGATAGCCTTTGGTCTATATATTTACCAGAACAGTGTTTATTAGGTTAACCCTTAGTTTCCCAGCACCTTTTTTCCATACATTTTTTGTACTTTCTGGTAAACTGTTTCTGAGTAGGTGCTTCCTTTAAACTACTGGCTTTTATTTGGTTAGTAACCTCTAAGCACAGGTTAGAAATAGAAATTTCCTTAAAAGGATCTTGTTTATTCCTTCAGGCAATATAATGGCTATTTGTATTCCTATTCTTTCATGCAGTATCTAGTTATAAAAACATCACAGAATATGCTTTTCTATTCCGATTTTTTCTACAGATAGCTGAATGTTGTGGCTATCCACTGAAATACAAAGATTCCTAATAGAGCAGTCATTGTATGTAGTAAAAAATTGTATTTCCCAAAAAATGTGCTTTGCTCATTGAAGCTTTGATGCCCAACCAGTTCAAAGATACGATACAATGCACTTTGTATTGAGTGACACAGAACGATTAATTATGGGTTTGGGTTAGTTGCTAATTTAAGTTTCAACTAGTTGACAGTTATATACTAAACAACAAATGATTACTAAAAATAATCATTTGGGCAATTACAATGTGTGGATGTGCATTTCTACCCATCATGTCAGCCACTGAGTAGACCACACTACAACACAGGGGACAACTAGATTGATAATAGTCCAACTTATTTACTGTCCCAATAGCAGTTAGCTAGTAGGGTTAATGTAGTACAGAATGGTGAGACTTAAAAAAAACTGGATTCCACAATTGCATTTTTTCTGTCGATGTATGTGAACAATGTTCTAATGGCTATTTGCCCACTCTATTAAACCCGCTATTGACCATGAGACACTGAGTGCTCTGTAGTTCTTTCACCTATCAGATGAGTGTGTCTAGAGTGATATGTATCGCTTATACCATGACTGTATCAGGTTTTGCTGATATATACACCCTTACCCCTTGTGTTTCAGGCGTATATATCAGTGAAATCGTTCACAGCTGGGGTATAACTATTACATATAGTATGGTTATACAACCACAGAATTTTAAAATATAGCAGTCTATTGAGGTTGTGTTTTGGTCAAAAACGTACTCCAGCTTTAAGCTAATAAAAATGAAATGGCCGTATTAGTTCTTTATACCTAACCCTAACCCTAGTTCTTTATACTTCTGAATGGCTTTAAATGGCAGTAAAGAAATATTCTATTGTTATTTTTGTTACAGTTGTAATAGTTTTTATTTTGTGTGTAGCTTTATATATTATAATGTTGCTATGTGTTTGTAATGTTATGTGTACTTCAGTATGGAAGAACAGCTTTGCTGAGTACTGTGAGTTTAAATAATCAGTCAATCAATCCACTGACTGTTCTATTAGAATAGGTGACCAATATTTCAGAATCAAATTTACTGACATTGCACTTTTTGCTAATACATTCTACAAAAAGCTAAAACTAATTTCTCAATTTTCACCTCATTGTTACTCTCCAAATTATTTTGGCATGCATATAATTATTTTAAGCAAAGACGGATACATATGTTGTATGTACAAGGATATGTGCATATATGTACAGTGCAATATTGGCTTGTTAATATCCATAAATTACATTGTGCAGCAATACAGACTTATTTGCATGATTTTAGATAATTTTCCAGCTCATCAGCCACATTTGTGTAATCAGCATTTCTTAAGGATGTTATCACTTTCTGCCAGGATACATCTCCTTTCTTCAGATATTGTTTAATTACTCTATCACGGCATTCATTGACATCTCGATTACAGGATTTCTCAATTTCTCCAGTTATGGAGCCATTTTCATCATGCAAGAGAAACGCAGCCACAATCTTCCAGTCAGGGATCTCATTAAACCACTTCAGTAAAATGGGATACGTAGGTTCTAAGAGTGTTAGACATTCAAATTCTGATTGTTCAACATTTTCTTACTTGATAACATTGCCTGACCACTATCTTTGGCATTATCTGAAGAGAGGCGAACACTGTCACCACCACCTGACATAAATACTCAAGTAAGGATCATGCATAATATATAACAAATTAATATAACCAACTGAAGTACAAGTATTGATAGTCTTATTGGAACAGGAGACGAATATAATGGTATTACAGCATAGCTCGGTGGGAAGTAGGTTGGGGATGAGCGATACTGCCATTTTAGTATCACAATCAATACTAAAGCCACTACTCACGATACCGAATAGTTCACAATACTTACAAATATGTCATTCATAGCTTGTGCTGCTCAGCATTCCTGCAGGAAGTGTTTAAAAGCAGTATTAGTATTAGTGTTACAGGTGAAGAAGGTTCAAGGAGCCTGTAAAGCCTGAACTACTACCAAACTAGCCACTGTTTACAGTAACAGTTATTGTAACACATGCTTTGAGGTTATGTTATGGTGTTCACACCTCTCTGCAGGGGTAACCAGCTTATCACTTACAAGGATTCTTAGCCAAGTACTGCATAACAAATGGATTTGTAATGGCAGTAAAGTACAGGCATGGTATCACGATAGTTACTAACAAAATATCATGATATATCGCTAAAACGATAATATTGCTCAGCCCTAGTGGGAAGTCCCTATTTTAACATTGAACAAAATAACTATTGTGCCAAAGTAGGGACGTTCCCACTGAGCTATGCTGTAATACCATCATTTATCTCTTGTTTCACTACTTTTATTGCATACTTCATTTTTAAATTACATAAAAAAAACTAGTTTGTTTAGTTATTTGTTGTAGCATAGCTAGAGCTACAGTGTACCTTGTGACTGCTCTAGTAAAATATCATACATTGCTGTTGTGTTAGAGTGAATGTTGTATTATAGTATCACAAGTCAGCCGAGTGGTGTGTAGCCAGCTAGATCGATAAGCAGTGAGGTCATCTTGTTTACTGTTAAGTAAATAGCTAGATTGTTAAGAGGTGTGGTCTCCATACTCTATTGCTGTTAGTCCATCTAGATCTTTATTTGATGGGTGTGGTCGCGAACTTATCACAAACGGGATTCCAATTGTGAAGTTGCAGATATCTAACTACCTCTTATAAGTAGCACCGGGTCTGAACACTTCTGAAATCCAACTCTGAAATAATTCTGTGGTGTCTATATTATGCTACTGAAAGAAAGTGTTGGTATGGAAAATTAACTCTTCGATATAGTTTTTTTGGATGAAGAAAACAAGCAGCCTGATTGAAGGCAAAAAAAACCAAGGGGTCCTACACTCATCAAAACCCCAAAAGGCACATCCGTTTGTTATTGTGGCATAAAATAGTGGTTGTGTGCTGCTTCATCTGGCCTCTAGTCTTGCGACTGTTGTCAGTAAAATTTGAGTTTTGGCGATTTATAAAATTCTATATCCGGCCAACTGTAAGTGTTCTGTTATGTTTTAAATTATATATTATATGGACTAGTACTATTCCGTAAAGGTGATTTTTGTTGCATAAGATGTCTTTAGGATAAATTTCAAAGGTGGAATTTTGGGTGGGTAGCAAAACTTTTTGGGGCGATCACTACGTAAACGGTACTACTGTACTGTTTGACAGCGCGGTTTGGATACTACAGCAAAGTTTATGAAAACATAAACAATACAGAAGGCTTAGGTGAAAGTCTGCTCACTCAAAAATATGTATGTAATTTGCTAAGTAATTCATCTTAATTGAACAATGACTCATTTTTATTACTGTTACATCTTAGAATGAAAGAGCACCTTAATTAGAACTGTGCTATCTAATTAGAACTTTGTGTGTGTATTGTTTTGAGTCACGTGATGATAATGTTGTTTCCTGTTTTGTAGTGGCTGAAACAATCGTTGTGTTAACGACCATCCAGGTTGTTACAATTGGGGGCTTGTCTGGGGAGAGGAGAGTAAATAAAAGAACATAGATTGATTAATCAAAGGAAACTTAGTTGGACTGCAGAAAAGCCAACTGGTTGAAAAGAGCAGGAGTTTGAAGAAGTGAGAAGAATTGAGAGAGCTGGAACAACAGTTTAAGATATTATAATGAGCACTACAGAAGTGTTGCGCACCCAACTGGACAATTTGCAACTAGAAATTCAATGGTTAGAAGTAGAAAATAATAAGTTGAAGGATGAACAGCAAAGTAATGAAGTGGAAATGCAGCATGAGCAGCTAACGAAGGAGGTGGAAAAACTATGCCAGTCATAACACGAGGGGCAATAGAGTTGTAATGGAGTGAGATAAGCTCCAGTGCCACAATGAGCAGTTAGAGTGTGAAGTCACTGACAGCCAGGTCCGTTGTGAGGAGATTGAGAGCGAACTGAAGTGGGTGTTAGAGGGCGCAGAGCTCGAGCGGTATTGCTTTGTAGAGGCAGAGTGTAATAAATTGGAGGCCAGAGAAATTAGACTGGTTGCTGAGCTAAATGTGGCACGTGCTCCGCATACAGAGGTGCTGAGTAATAAAGCACCAGAGTTGTTGAGCCCCTGCAGTGTAGTTGGACTTCATGAAGTAGCCACTCTCCTGTACAGACGTGCAAAGTGGCACACACGTCCACCATCTCAGAAAGCGCCATGCCTACCTTCGTATCAGCGAACTTCTTGATGGATCCTACTGTAGCTGCTTTTGTGCCACTGCCAGACCATTCAGGTAGTATAGGTGGGATCATGTCTAGTGAAAACCTCTTTCCCCTGCCATACACACAACTCACACTAGTGTTTCAGGTAACCATGCCTACCAAAGAATAGATGTTCTTGCTCTCCCAACTCCTTGCAGCACAATAATGCCGGCAGTAACCCTTGCAGTGGTGCACACTTACCTGTTGGAAGTCTACTTCAAGCTCCTACCATTCAGACTCTCTCTATAAGAGCAACAATGCACCCTAGTCTTCATGGAATTAGTACACTAGCCACTGTGAACCTACTCCAAGCATCCAACACAAGGCATGGTCTGTCCTTGGAAAGGACTAGTAGCTCAGGAGGGGTAGCAGCACAGGAGCCAACAGTTTCTTACCATATGGACCATTATTAGCAAGGTCACAACTACCACCAATCAGCAAATTAAGTGGAGAAGAACAGGATGGTGAAGGTGAAGGCTTTGAGAAATGGATCAAACAATTTGAGCTGGGGGATGCACGGGAATGTTACTACTCATTTTCGTGGACCAGCATATTCATTCTAGCATACTTGCTCACCAGACCGAAGGGAAAGCAATGAAACTTTGAAGGCACAGTTGCTGACCAGATTTATACCACCCAGAATCCAGGCTGTACACACTAACCATTTTCACCAGGGTGATAAGGAAAGTGTGGATTAGTATGCCCAAGAATTGCTATCCTAGGGTGAAACAGGCTAGTAAACAGACAGAAGAATTTGGCCATTCAGTGTTAGTTTATCAGTTCACAACCCACTCTTCATTCTAAGGTGGCAGGAGTGGAAGGTAGTTTTGAACAATTATTAGTCAAGGTCCATTTTGAGAAGGCTAAGCTACAGGACCTTTCTGGGTGTCCCAATGAACCCAAGCAGTTCAAGGGATACATCAAGTCAAATGCAAAGTTCCTTCAAGTGGTCACAAGAGAGCTGATGACAAGTCTGTTCATGGCAATAACAACACTCAGAGATGCTGCCAGTGTAACAGTGCAGGCCATCATGTCTCTTAAGAGTAGAAGTATTTCTGTGGAGGCCAAAGGGCAGTGGCGGCGGCGGCGGCAGCAGCAGCAGCAGCAGCCACAATTAGCTAGTGGAAGTGACAAACTCCCTAGCAGCACTATGTTAGCCGCTAGTGGAAATGACAAACTCCCTAGCAGCACTATGTTAGCCTTACAAGGGTCTGAATCAACACGGCAGGATCATGAGTCTGGTGATGGTCTGCAGCAGGCTCAGGAACAGGTGGCTAAGCTATGATAAGAGTTTTATGCTGCTGAGGTAGAGCAGTCCTTGGAGAATGTTGTCAATACTATGAATGTCATTTGTCGTAACTTCAGTAGTGTTATGGAAGGTGAAGGTATTGAGAAGCCGTCCCTGGGCCCAGTAAGTATTGGTGGCGGAATTCAATTTAGAAGGACAGACAGTGTAGGCGTTGATTGACACAGGCTTCCCAGTGTCAATTGTTTCTATTGAATTCTTGTTACAGGTTTTTGGTGCTGATAAGGTTAAGAATGAGGGCAAGGAGGAATGGATGAAAGCTGTCAGGGCTAACTTGAAACCTCCCACAGTGGCTATTCAGAACTTCAGTGGTGATCTGGTGACTAGGTGAATGTGATTTTCCAGTGCATTGTGGAGGTATCTCGTGGACATAACAGTTGCTATGTTACTGTTTTAGTACTGAAGGAAGTGTTACAAGGCCTTCTTGTTGGTACTGACCTGCTTAGTAAGCTTGGTTTACGTGTTACAACCTTCTACATATAGCTGGATAGTGGACCTTTTAGTTTCAGGAGACTGGAAGCTGAGTGCTACTGTGTCTAGTTCTGTTGAAGCTGCTATTGCAAGTGAACAGGATACCCTGGAGAAGGTAACAGGTGCCACAGCGAGTTTGTTACGGAGTATCAGAATACCAGTCAACTAACGCAAGTGGAAGCCACTGGTGATATCAGTAAGGAATTGATAGTGTTTAATCCAGTCCAAGGGTGAAGAACTACAAGCTTCTGGAGTACCACCCACTATTGTGTGTGACTCAGTGAGTGACAGTAACAAATTGGTACTTCATATTGCTAACTATAGGTACCAGCTAATTGAGCTAGAGATGGTACTGTTGATTTCTTGAAACCAACATCAGTAGCTAATGTACAGGTGGAAGAACTGTTGTGCAAACTAGACATAGGGAGTACTCTGAATGAACCACAGAAGTGCCAGCTTGTCAGTGTTTTAACTTCACTCAGTGACACTTTTGCTCTGGACCACTCCCAGTTGGGAAAGACTGATTTGGTGCAACATTCAATTGAGACTGGCAAACAATGGCCAATCAAGCAGTTGCCTTATCATAGGCCATTCGCCGTGAGATAGAAGATGGAAGGAATTATAGGTCAGATATTAGACCAGGGAGTGATTCAGGAGTCTGGGCTAGTCCTGTAGTTCTAGTGGCTAAAAAGAATGGTATGAATCACTTTTGGGTGGACGTTTCCACTGTTCTGTATTGATGATTCCTTAGATCTGATGGTAAACTTTGCCTATTTCAGTACACTTGATTTAGCCTCTGGCTATCAGAGTCTCGAGAGAAGACAGCATTCAGTTCCCACTCAGGGCTTTATGAGTTTAATGCAATGCTGTTCGGGCACTGTAATTCCCCGGCAACCTTTCAAAGGTTAATGGAAACAGCACTAACAGGATTGGCTTGGAAGAAGTGTGTTGTTATTTGAATGGTGTTCTTGTGATAGGTGAGAGTTTCGAGATAATCTCACTGAACTGCTGCAGAGACTGAGGCAAACAGGGCTTAGACACCAACCAATTAAGTGTCACCTTGCCAAGTGTTACATACTGAAGATACATTGTCTCTCTTGATGGTATTACCTTGGATCCTGAGAAAGCGGAACCTGAGGAATTTTCCTGGCATTAAACATCTTTGGATGTGTTTAGGATTGGCTCCTATTATAGAAGATTTATTAATAGGTTTTCCAAGGTAGCAGCACCTCTTTTTGCTCTCACCAGAAAGGACGCTATGTTTGTGTGTGATGACAATTACCATGAACCTTTGTCCAACTGAAGGAGCTATTAACTAGTGCACTTATGCTAGTGTTCCCTAATTTTCAGTAGAGGTGTACTGATAAGGATATTTCAGTTGTACCAATATCCGATACCGATTAGATTATTATACATATACATATTGTGTAAAATATAATTACAGGTGTATAGCTACTGCATGATGCATTTTCTAATGGTTTTTAGAGAAAACAGAAGTGATGTAACTATATTGTACTTTGCGTGGGAGGATCAAAGCGATGCCGCATATCGTATTGTCCATGCTGTACTAATCAACTGCATAACTGTACTGTATGAGTCATACAGTACAGTTATGCAGCTAATTGGGAAAATACAGTATAGTTATGCGCTTAATTGGGCAGATACAGTACACTTGGGCAAATACAATACAGTTATGCGGAAAATTTATTTAAGGAATGTTACATAAACAACACACTGTAAATTGCTAAAACCAGCTAAACTAATCCTACGAGTTCATTCTACGGCTAGGAATAGATTGTATTAACACTTACTGATCGTCTGATCACAAAGCTCTTTAAACACAACTCCACTAAGACAGCACAAATGATCATGTGCGTGACATTGTAAATTGCTAAAAACTAGCCAAACTAATCCTATTAGTTCGTTCTACGACTAGTTTAGTAAAACACTTACTGATAGCCTTATCTCCGAAAATCACAGTGGTTTGAATACTAGAGAAAAAGTCAGACAACCAGGAAGTACAATATATCACTTAAAGCACCGCCTTGCTTGTGTGTACGAAAAATACAGTACTTGGGGGAGTCTCGAGGCAAATACAGGCTATACAGCACTCCGCTTTGCCTCGTGCTGTATTAGCTTAGCTACGAGCAGTTGCTACTATTGCTGTATTAGCTTAGCTACGAGCAGTTGCTACTATTGCTGTATTAGCTTAGCTACGAGCAGTTGCTACTATTGCTGTATTAGCTTAGCTACGAGCAGTTGCTACTATTGCTGTATTAGCTTAGCTACGAGCAGTTGCTACTATTGCTGTATTAGCTTAGCTACGAGCAGTTGCTACTATTGCTGTATTAGCTTAGCTACGAGCAGTTGCTACTATTGCTGTATTAGCTTAGCTACGAGCAGTTGCTACTATTGCTGTATTAGCCATATGACTGCTTGGCTTCCACCTGTCCTTTTCACAATGAAATTTTTTTTTTTGGGTGGGGTGGGGGGTGGGTTGCACCTTTTTACATCTTGGCTGTTTAGGATTAGATTAGAATTACTGACTTCTCTATTAGAGTATCTCGAACAGAATCACGCAATCTGCAGATTGTCTTATGATCCCTAATCCAACTTAAAATTCCTAAATTTCCTTCTACTTGTTTATTTGCTTACCATCATCCTTTGAAATTTTTCTGCTCTTACAAGTTCTTGCATTTTCCTGTCTTGAATAGTTTGCTAAAGAAAATCAAAGCATTACACATGCATTTCACTGTTGTAAAATGTACATGGGTGATATATGTATATGGGTGGTATAAGGAGATGTAAACACATGTGCATGTATGATCTTGTGATAATGATCATTTTGAACACATCTATATGCAAGTTTTGTTCAGAACACAATAGCTATAAGAGATTTGATGTCAAAAGATGTTTTGCAGAAAATGATTCCATGTTGCCAATGAGTGCAGCCTGCAAATCAAAAACAAAGCTATGGTATCATTTAACAATGTAGTACTAACAAGAATTGTAGTCAAGTCCATTACTCTTACTCTCTTACTTTCACTATCAGAGTCGGAATCTATTATTCTCCTTTTTTTCTCTTCTTTTTCCTAAACAATGCAAGAAGAGTACTGTAGCACATAGACCACATGATGATGTAATTATGTCACTAAGACATTAGTGCATATATACTATATATGTTAAGGTGGTTCAGAACAGTTTTCATAAGGTTTCAACAGTATTATGCAAGCAATCACATTAGCTATGAGGATTAAATATAATCATTACTGTGGTTGACCACCAGTTCCTGTCATTTGCTAATGAACATAATTATGTTGCATAAGCACACATCATCACAGTATTTAACAAGATCTCTGCGTGCTACTATTACAAGCCTCCATACAAAAATGAACTAGTTGCTGGCTTCTCAACATACAACTGTCGAATTTCGAATGGGAAAGCATTAGTAAATAAGCTGCAATTGTGTGGAAGCCGATTTTTAATATTTGCTTCTGCCTGGCAGTGGTGAATTGAAAAAAAAATTTTTTTTCTTCAAATCTTTGTGTGACATGGGTAGAATTAACATGTGTGAACTAAAGACCTGGTAGGAAAAGTAACTCCACACAATGATAGATAATCAGGTAAATAATGTCTAACAGCGAATCCAGCCCCATAGCGCTAAGCGTAGAGGAAGAGTTCACTCTAAAGGGCTAAATATGCGCTACACGCATCCCAGGGAGCTCCTGTTTGTTGTAAATGGTAGAGAACAGATTGCTTCATAAATTTCTGTTAGTTCAATGCACTTAATGAAGATAGCTTGTTTGTTTTAGGACCTGTAAATTTCATAGTGAAGCCATACGGAAACTGTTCCCAGCCACCTGAATGTTTCATAATAGAGATCGCCTATTTTTTTTTTGCCAAAATTCTAATAGAACACTCACCTAAACACCACCTTAGAACCACAAAATAAGCCTTAGAAGTTAATTTGGAAGAACTATAGATCAATCCAATGGTAAAACTTACCAATAGGGCATATACCCACAGTACGTAGCCAGCACAGTGTGTGTGTGTGTGTGTGTGTGTGTGTGTGTGTGTGTGTGTGTGTGTGTGTGTGTGTGTGTGTGTGTGTGTGTGTGTGTGTGTGTGTGTGTGTGTGTGTGTGTGTGTGTGTGTGTGTGTGTGTGTGTAAAAAGATATACATATGCAATAACACAATTTTAGGGAATTGACTTAGTGGCATATTAATATGAGTGATATATGCAATTAGTCAGTACGAATTCTAAGGGACTGCTATTAGAGTGACTGTTCTTACCCCAACATTGAAAGCCAATGGTGGTCAGAATTGTGAATTACACTTGATTCCATTTAGACAATAGTATAAATGTGTATGCACACACACGCACATGCGCACACCTTGCAATTAACAATTGTATAGCTGTACCAATAGGGCATGTGCAAACAGTATCAAAGCCAGCACCAACAGTAGTGGAAATGATGCACATACATCGGAAAGGGAAAATTATAGCTCTAAAACAACTTCCAAATTAAATTTATCATCTATAACTCCAAGACTATTTACCACAAAAGGCTGAAACTTTGGCTGTCCACTCCTTTACTACTTTACTGCTATATTGATAACAGAGAAATAATAAAATTGAATTTTGAGAAATGTGTGAAACAACCAGTTTTTGCTCACAAATTTAAATAAGTAAATGGAATCCTTGAAATTTTTTATTATAATGTGCAGAGCATCTAGCATGCACTCTGTTTTTAAGAATCATATTTGACACACCGAAGTCAACTACCACCTATCATATTTTCCAAATTTTGCATTAACATACATGACAAATACTACATATCAAGACACACAGTGTGTCGTGCGGCCCAAGAAGCCGGCGTGCAACACCCATGAGTATATTGACAGGAAGAAAGAAAACGCAATATTCGCACCTTCGTAGCTCTGTGCTGCCTTGCTAAAACAAGACGATTTTTGCTGTGGACATGCCCTCCAACTTTAGCACTCCACATTCCAATTTTGAGCGAAATCGCTTTAAGCGTTCCCGAGATATGCGACTTCAAAAAGTGACTTAGTTTCTTAGTTTTTTTCTTTTTATTTTTCTTCCTCTTGTCGCACACTTACAAAAACTGCTATAAAACGCGAACGCCATATCCAATTGCCTAGAAATTTGGCACACAGAAGGGGGTATAACGGCGCATCTCGGTATCAACTTTGGCTGGAATATGATAAACAGGTAAAAAGTTATGAGCGATTATTCACGAAAAATAACACCAATATGTTGTCACACCTACAGGGTAAACCGCGTATGGGAAGAAGCTGAAAATCGGTGGGTGAATAGGTTAACTATTGATCCTCAAACCTTTTGTGGTTTGAAAGAAATCAAGCTAAAAACCAGGAAGATACAACGAAAAAACCAACAGTGTGTAACAATTACGTAATCGAGATTAGCTAATAAAAAACGACTACTTATCACGCCTACCAGAAAAACCGCTTGGGGTAGTGCTTTGAAAATCACTGTACAGATGGAGTAATCATCTTAGAAAGGCTCTTCAGTGGTGTAGAAGAATCATACTTAAAGCCACGGAGTTATAACACGAAATCCAACTTGGCGTAGCAAGTGCAAGATCGAGATACTCTAATAGAGCAGTCACCCTAATAGAACAGTCACTCTGAAGAGAATTCAAGAGATCAGCTAGAAACAAGTAGCCTGTATAGAGATCAGCAAGAAGCAAGTCACCCTGTAGAAAGATCAGCTAGAAGAAGTTACTTTGTAGGGAGTTCAACTACGGAAAGAGATAGTTCAGCTAGAAGAAATCACCTTGTAGAGTTCAGCTACAAACAAATCTCCCTGTAGAGAGATCAGCTAGAAGAAGTTTCTTCAGCTACAAACGAATCACCCTGTAGAAAGATCAGCTAGAAGAAGTAACCTTGTAGAGAGTTCAGTTACAAAGAAACCACCATGTAGAGAGTTCAGCTACAAACTAGTGACCTTGTAGAGACATCAGCTAGCAGAAGTTACCTTGTAGAGAGTTCAGCTACAAACAATTCACTCTGTAGAAAGATCAGCTAGGAGAAGTTACCTTGCAGAGAGTTCAGTTACAAAGAAACCACCATGTAGAGAATTCAGCTACAAACTAGTGACCCTGTAGAGACATCAGCTAGAAGAAGTTACCTTGTAGAAAATTCAGCTACAAAGAAACCATTCTGTAAAGAGCTCAGCTGCAAACAAATCACCTATACAGAATTCAGCTACAAACAAATCACCCTGTAGAGAGATCAGCTAGAAGAAGTTATCTTGTAGACAGTTCAGCTACAAACAAATCACCCTGTAGAGAGATCAGCTAGAAGAAGTTACCTTGTAGATAGTCAGCTACAAACAAATCACCCTGTAGAAAGATCAGCTAGAAGAAGTCACCTTGTAGAGAGTTCAGCTACAAAGAAACCACCATGTAGAGAGTTCAGCTGTAAACAAATCACCCTGTAAAAAATTCAGCTACAAACTAATCACCCTGTAGAAAGATTATTTAAAAGAAACCACCATGTAGAGAGTTCAGCTACAAACAAATCGCACTGTAGAGAGATAAGCTAGAAGAAGTTACCTTGTAGAGAGTTCAGCTACAAAGAAACCACCATGTAGAGAGTTCAGCTGCAAACAAATCACCCTGTAGAAAATTCAGCCACAAACAAATTACCCTGTAGAAAGATCAGTTAGAAGAAGTTACCTTGTAGAGAGTTCAGCTATAAAGAAACATTCTGTAAAGAACTCAGCTGCAAACAAATCACCTATACAGAATTCAGCTACAAACAAATCACCCTGTAGAAAGATCAGCTAGAAGAAGTTACCTTGTAGATAGTTCAGCTACAAACAAATCACCCTGTAGAGAGATCAGCTGGAAGAAGTTACCTTGTAGAGAGTTCAGCTACAAAGAAACCACCATGTAGAGAATTCAGCTACAAACTAGTGACCTTGTAGAGACATCAGCTAGTAGAAGTTACCTTGTAGATAGTTCAGCTACAAACAATTCACCCTGTTCAGAGATCAGTTAGAAGAAATTTTCTTGTAGAGAGTTCAGCTACAAAATAATCACCCTGTAGAAAGATCAGCTAGAAGAAGTTAACTTGTAGAGAATTCAGTTACAAAGAAATCACCATGTAGAGAATTCAGCTACAAACTAGTGAACCTGTAGAGACATCAGCTAGAAGAAGTTACCTTGTAGAAAATTCAGCTACAAATAAACCATTCTGTAAAGAGCTCAGCTGCAAACAAATCACCTATACAGAATTCAGCTACAAACAAATCACCCTGTAGAAAGATCAGCTAGAAGAAGTTACCTTGTAGATAGTTCAGCTACAAACAAATCACCCTGTAGAAAGATCAGCTAGAAGAAGTAACCTTGTAGAGAATTCAGCTGCAAACAAATCACCCTGTAAAAATTTCAGCTACAAACTAAACACCCTGTAGAAAGATCAGCTAGAAGAAGTCACCTTGTAGGGAGTTCAGTTACAAAGAAACCACCATGTAGAGAGTTCAGCTACAAACTAGTGACCTTGTAGAGACATCAGCTAGCAGAAGTTACCTTGTAGATAGTTCAGCTACAAACAATTCACCCTGTTCAGAGATCAGTTAGAAGAAGTTTTCTTGTGGAGAGTTCAGCTACAAAATAATCACCCTGTAGAAAGATCAGCTAGAAGAAGTTAACTTGTAGAGAGTTCAGTTACAAAGAAATCACCATGTAGAGAATTCAGCTACAAACTAGTGACCCTGTAGAGACATCAGCTAGAAGAAGTTACCTTGTAGAAAATTCAGCTACAAAGAAACCATTCTGTAAAGAGCTCAGCTGCAAATAAATCACCTATACAGAATTCAGCTACAAACAAATCACCCTGTAGAGAGATCAGCTAGAAGAAGAAGAAGTTACCTTGTAGCAAATCACCCTGTAGAGAGATCAGCTAGAAGAAGTTACCTTGTAGATAGTTCAGCTACAAACAAATCACCCCCTGTAGAAAGATCAGCTAGAAGAAGTCACCTTGTAGAGAGTTCAGCTACAAAGAAACCATTCTGTAAAGAGCTCAGCTGCAAACAAATCACCCTGTAGAGAGATCAGCTAGAAGAAGTTACCTTGTAGATAGTTCAGCTACAAACAAATCACCCTGTAGAAAGATCACCTAGAAGAAGTCACCTTGTAGAGAGTTCAGCTACAAAGAAACCACCATGTAGAGAGTTCAGCTGCAAACAAATCACCCTGTAAAAAATTCAGCTACAAACAAATCGCCCTGTAGAGAGATCACCTAGAAGAAGTTACTTTGTAGAGAGTTCAGCGACAAAGAAACCATCATGTAGAGAGTTCAGCTACTAACAAATTACAGAGACCAGCTAGAAGAAGTTACCTTGTAGAGAGTTCAGCTACAAACAATTCACCCTGTACAGAGATCAACTAAAAGAAATTACCTTGTGGAGAGTTCAGCTACAAACAAATCACCCTGTAGAGAGATCAGCTAGAAGAAGTCACCTTGTAGAGAGTTCAGCTACAAAGAAATTACCATGTAGAGAGTTCAGCTGCAAACAAATCACCCTGTAAAGAATTCAGCTACAAACAAATCACCCTGTAGAGAGATCAGCTAGAAGAAGTTACCTTGTAGAGAGTTCAGCTACAAAGAAACCATCATGTAGAGAGTTCAGCTGCAAACAAATCACCTGTATAGAATTCAGCTACAAACAAGTGATCCTGTACAGAGATCAGCTAGAAGAAGTAACCTTGTAGAGAGTTCAGCTACAAACAAATCACCCTGTAGAGAGATGATCAGCTAGAAGAAGTCACCTTGTAGAGAGTTTAGCTACAAAGAAACTACCATGTATAGAGTTCAGCTGCAAAGAAACCACCCTGTAGAGAGTTCAGCTAGAAACAATTTACCCTGTAGAGAGATCAGCTAGAAACAGTGATCCTGTAGAGAGATCAGCTAAAAGAAATTACCTCATAGAGAGTTCAGCTGCAAACAAATCACCCTGTAGAAAGATCAGCTAGAAAAAGTTACCTTGTAGATAGTCCAGCTACAAACAAATCACCCTGTAGAGAGATCAGCTAGAAGAAGTTACCTTGTAGATCGTTCAGCTACAAACAATTCACCCTGTAGAGAGAGCAGCTAGAAGAAGTCACCTTGTAGAGTGTTCAGTTACAAAGAAACCACCATGTAGAGTTCTGTAATAAATATATGTATTATATATATAATTTGTATATTTATTGATAAAATCAGAAATATTAAAGTATTCATCTGCTTCATCTTTTCTTCTTCCTGTAGAAAAAAAGAAAAAAAAGGTTTAAAAAGCCCCAAGCTTTGGGGTATACAAATACAAAAAGAAGTGAAATCTAATCCAAAACAGCCAAGCTGTAAAAAAAGTGTGCGGCCCTCTAAAAGGCTATGGTGAAAAAAGATGTGAAATCCAAGGTGGCGGCCAAGAAATGGCTGTGCATGATGGTAGGTTAATGGTAAAAATTTTAATAACGACAATTCAGGTGAATTTTGTGCCAAGACCAAGCGCACAGTAATTCACCTGAATTGTCATTATTAAAATTTTTATCATTAACCTACCATCACAGCCATTTCTTGGCCGCCACCTTGGATTTCACATCTTTTTTCACCATAACCTTTTTGAGGGCCGCACACTTTTTTTACAGCTTGGCTGTTTTGGATTAGATACTATAATACTCCAATCACAATAACATACACACATTTGAATACAGTACGGTATACAATACTTACTCTGTGACTGTTGTGATAAACCTATTAAATGTTCCTATGAGTAAGAATTAAATACTGAATTGACAAGTGCATGCATACATACATAGTTACAGATACAATACAGTATACAAACTGCAAGTTCAACATACGTACACGACCATTACAACTACATAGTAAAAACTATATAATAACTATATAAACTATACTATATATTTTATAGTTATAATACACTTACAAGGGATATGACTAAAATATACGCATAATTCACGAGTGCATATATTTAGTCATATCCCGAGTAATCGTGTTATAACTGTCTACACCCCAGTAGATGAAAATGATTATAGATAGTAAGTTATAGTGAAATAGCACCTCCTGGAGATGGAAATCAATAGAAATTCTTGATGGATCAGAAGTTTTACACATTTAGAGGTGCCACGCCCACACAGTCACGATTAGTGAGTTGGCCAAGAAGGAAACAAGAGTTCATTGAAACTTGTTCCAGTTCCTGAGGTGAATAATTGTTGGTTGATTTAGGCGCTTGTTATTAGAGACTTGTTTACCATTTAAATAAGGATTTCGCAGAATGTGTGAAGTTACACCATATATGGTAAGTGTAGCCACAAAGCGTGGTATATCATTTACATATCACAGTTTGCCATGGTATATCAGCTATATACCACAGCGCGGTGCTTTTGATCTCAACCACAGGTGTGGTATATAAACCATATAAACTAAACTATATATGTGACCCAGTCTGGGAAAACCGGGCTTATCGCCTATTTAAAAGTATCGAGAAACGCCGGTTTAAAGTATTTAGTGTGTTGTAGCTCACCAATGGTTGAAGCTATGTGTACCAAATTTTCACACGTTTTATACCAATTCCTTACCTTCCAGAGCATCCACTGTGCAAGTAGCCAACAACCAAGTTTCCCGCCATTTTAGTTATTTTTAAAATTGAGGTTGACTATATCAGGCGAGCTGCAAATTGGGTGGGAGGCGGGGTCCCTGGGATGTATTAGGCCAAGTTTTTGGCCATTGAGGTCTCAAAACTGGCTAAAATGAAAGGAAATTCACAGCAGAGGTACTTATTCAAAACCACAGAGCTGTACAGTCACATATAGTCATCCCTAGGCTGACCAGAGCTCCATTAAGGCCCCACGGATCGCCACTGGGCTTGGGAAAAGCAGCCAGCAAAACCAGACCACTCAAGTTTAGCTGATTTTGATTGTGGAATTAGATAGTTTATTCATGTAGCTTTGTGTCCTGGGTGAAAAATTGAATCTGCTGACATGGGCGATAAGACCGGTTTTCTCAGACTGGGTCACATATTTGACCTAATCTTAGAAAACCGTCGATATACGCACATTTATCAAAACTTGTCTTATTGGTTCTTTGTTACCTAAAGGGACATAGGAATGGATTGGCTAAGTTTCAGCTTCATAAGATAAGCAGTGTGGGAAATACAGCAGTAGACGCCTGGATGAGGGAATAAATCAATATGTACAGAAGACAATGAGAAAATAATCTACAGGCGCTTACATAAACCATCATAACTTGCTGATACAACGGCATACAGATTATTATCTTTGCTCATTGTATTTGTGACCGGATCTACGAAACCGTTCTTATCGCCCAAGACAGGAAGTGTGATTTTTTCTCACAAACACAAAGCTTATTAAATGCACTATCAAGTTTCACTGCCACAGTCGACCAGAGTAAGTGGTCTGCTTTTGCTGGCTGCTTTTTTAAAGCACAGTGGCGAGCTGTACGAGTGGTCTGGGGTCTTGATGGAACCCTGGCCAACCAGGAGATGGCTGTGTGTGGTTGTACAGCTCTGTGGTGCTGGACAATGACCTGTGCTGTAAATTTCCTTTCTTTTTAGCCAGTTCTGAGGTCTGAATGGCCCATAACTTGGCCTAATTCACCCCAAAATGTTTCTTTTCCATTTTTGAACACCATCTTGCCTGCCTTCCAGGGCCCCCATCTCCCACCCTTCTGGAGCTCGTCTGATACAGACAACCTCGGTTTAAAAACTATCTAAAATGGTGGGAAACTTAGCTGTTGACTACTTCTTCACTGGATGATCAGGAAGGTAAGAAATTGTTGTGAAACGTGTGAAAATTTGGTATGCGTAGCTACCACCATTGGCCAGCTACAACACTCTAAATATTTAAAACCGACGTTTCTCGATACTTTTAAATGGGCGATAAGAACAGTTTTCCCAGAGACAGTCACATTTGCCATGAATTTGTGCATCCACCAAGGTATAGTTTTTGTCAAAGATATTCTTCTGTGATCCGGAAGGAAGGCGAAATCATTGAAGAAAAATCATCATAAATTCTTTCATCACTGAAACGTAAACAAACACCCATAACTCAGAAACCTACCTGTGTATGAAGATGAAACAAGGATTTTTGAATTCCCTATGAATAAATGGGTAAAAACGCAAGCTTCAGAAAAAAAATTTAAGCAAGTTTTTATTGCCTTGCTGGTTGGTGAATTGACACTCCAGTGGATAAATCCTGACTACGTGCAACTAGTATTTGTGAGTACTCTATTGTTAACTCTAGAAAGTACTCGAATACTAAAAAACCATGATTGTTTCAGCCCTAATCTAAACCAAAACAGCCAAGCTGCAATAAAGGTTGTGGCCCCTAAAAAGGCCAAGGTGAAAAAGTTATGAAATCAAAAGTGGCAGCCACAAAGCCAAGCTTTGGGGCTTCCTTTTAATTTTTTTTACATGAATTGGTGACAAGTCTAACTGATCTCTCTACTGGGTGAATAGTTTATAGCTGAACTGTGTGCAGGGTGAATTGTTTCTACTGTGGCTACTACAGGAATCTAAATCCCGTAGATCCCTTGTTTACGTCTCAATAGATCACCATCTCTGGGCTGATATAAAACATGGCAATTACCTTCCTGTAACATTGGCAACACATGGGTGTTTAACTGGATAGTAAGTGCTGTACTAATGACAGGGAGGTGTGCATGTTAACGCTATTCACCGTTTCATTTCTCATGTCACAAGCAGCTGTCAGCTGTGAAGGCATAACAACGAGCTGTGATCTAAGTAAGTTAGACATCGAAACACAAGGTTCTACAGAATTTAGAAACCCTCAGGCCCTGTAGTAGTGCCCTCACACAGGACCTTTAGGATTACTAAATTCCCTGTTTTGATGTCTAACTATTATTGAATTTTCTCCTGGCTGACTATAACTCCTGGCAGGCAGGCAGGCAGGCAGGCAGGCAGGCAGGCAGGCAGGCAGGCAGGCAGGCAGGCAGGCAGGCAGGCAGGCAGGCAGGCAGGCAGGCAGGCAGGCAGGCAGGCAGGCAGGCAGGCAGGCAGGCAGGCAGGCAGGCAGGCAGGCAGGCAGGCAGGCAGGCAGGCAGGCAGATACCTTCAGACATAGTGCAACTCGATAACCTCTAAGGCTGTGGGCTTAATTTTTTTACTGTTAGATGTCGCTTTAGCCACTGTTGTGAACCGACTCTGGGCATCCTTGCAGATTACTACTGGTCGGTGGTTGACTGTGGCTGGCGAACGTGGGGATCCCGAGTGGTGCTTTTGGTGTACCTCAGTACCAATGCACACATATGTATTTCCCTTCGTCTTCCTTTATGTCCCATTTCTTTTTGCTGACAGCTCAAGGCGTTAGTGCTAAGTGGCTTCGTGTTGATTTTAGTTCCGTTTGAGCAGTTCTACCCTTATTCAACTGCATGCAATATGTTAATGATATAATGGCTGTCTCAGAGTGACTACCTGTGAGTGGTTGCAATCCATAGAGATTTTTTATGGCTTGTTTCAGTTTAAAAACTACTACCACGGAATAACTCACAGTGTGGACAGAAGTATTCACATGGATAACTTATTTGTATTAGGAATTGTCTGTATTGTCCGGCTGGATTGATAGCAGAGGTGCTTCTTGAACTGTAATGCTGTGTTGAAGCATAACAGCTACTTCACTTTTCAGTAGTTGATTGTTGGGGGTACACACTCAGATGCAAAAATGATTAATTTAATGGGACATCTGGGGTCATTCTTACTTTGATGTGATATGTGGTGGTTTATTAGTCATCATTGTGTCATTAAAAAGTAAATAAACAAGTAAATGGAAATTAGGAATTTCAAGTTGGATTAGGGATCAAAGAAAAAATAAAGCTGTGAAACAAGGGAATAGCTGAAGTAGTGAAGAGAAACAAGAGACATTGCCTACACCTGAAGATATACTTAGTCTAATGGACATTTAATCCTTAATTCAGTCATGGTTATAGACTCAATTAGGGACTAAATATCCACTATAATGGTGGATCCAGTTTGGGGCATTTGGGGTAAATACCCCCCCCCCTCTGACCTTGTGGAGGAGCAGGAGCCAGTCATACTTTTACTAAACTTTATGTCAGGCAATACAAATCGTGAATTATGCACATTTTACTAGCATTTATTCTGAAACCAAAGTGAACCAAAGTCAAACTAGCTGTGAAATTATCACCCAGCACCTTCATGAGTACTAAGTGCCTCTAAAATAATTATTGTGTAGCTGTTGTTAAAGAAATTCAGAACCTTGTAAACAGCTTTTAACCTATAATCCAGAAAACTGGATTTACGCTTAATAAATATGCATGCTTTGCACAAAGCACTGTAACTTTTGAAGCATCCATCCTATGGCTATGCAATTTATGTCATTCTACTCATGATGTAGCAAGGATCAAAATGATACCTAGGGTTTTATCCTAACGCTAAATGGTGAAGCCAAAACTAGCCGTGAAAATAACTTTTCGGTAAGGAAACACGCAAACCCTTTACATACCTTAATAAAATGGTTGATAACTCTATGGTAGTTGATCTTATCGCTCTGCAACAACTTTCATTCAGCGCTGTGCCTAGAGTCACGGCACCGCGACTGGACGTTTTGCTGCTAAAGTCACGGCGCAGTCACCCAGAATTCACACACTAGTTGTATGAAGGTAAGTTTTTGCTGAGTTTGAGGCGAGCTAGGGTTGGCAGGAGTCTAGTATTCCCCAACTTTAGAGCATGCCCCTAGTAGTATGCCCCGAGCATTCGACTTTAGGGGACGTGCCTAGTAGTATGTCCCGAGCATTTGACTTTAGGGGATGTGTCTTGTACTTTAGAGTTAGGGTTAGGGTTCAGGTTTAGTTTCTTCTTTACAGGTGTTATTTATATATAGGCTTCTTCATGAATGACATATATAAGGTACAAACTAAGGGAGTAGGGTAGCTGGTACCGCAGTGATACAGTGGTAGAGTGCTGGGCTAGAGCGTGGGACGTCCCGGGTTCAAACCTCACTTCAGCCAATTTTTTGTTGTTGTTGTTTTCTTAGGTTTTTTGTCTAAGTTTTTTTTTATTCACATGATTGTCGTGACTCTAGGCACAGCCTTGAATCAACTCTTCCTAAAATTCTGCATCAGGCCATATATGACTCACGTGAGTAAACCCACAATTGAAATTAAACACGTGGCAAGAATTTAGAAACATGGAGACGTGACTCGTCGCAGTTCACCGCTTCGTAAGCCACTGTAGTTACAGTGTTCATTTAAGGTGGCGCTAAAGCAATAACGCGCATTCTTGACAACAATCTGCTGTGTCTCAACATGGTCTCAATTTAAGACATATTGAAAGCTAGTACTTAATTTTGCATACAAATAAACTATGCATACAGGAATCTATCATTCGTAGAGAGTATAAAGCGTAGAACTGCTCTCAAACCAAGAAATCGGTGGTACTTAGTGGACCACAGAAGACGCGTTATCCCTCAATAACCTCAAGTTTTAGCTCCAATACTTCACATGATGAAAGCATACTATTACAAGAATCATCCTAAGTATCAATAAGTGGAAGCGATTTACAAGTCGAAATATATGGTGTTTAAAAGCAGATGATAGCCTTGTTTCACCGTTTGTACCAAGCGAAGAAGCCATAGAATGGACATATGATATACTGATACGTAGAATTATTCAGACACTATTGCTTACCATTCATACGAGGTTTCGTGGCTGTTCAACCCGTGTCTACAGAGAAAAGATAATGTTTGTAACAGGCTGTAAGGTGAGTCGAAACAAATAATAATTATTAGTAGCGCTTGTTTTCACCTTGTCAAGATTGTCAATTTGTTGTAAAGGTGAGTTACATTCCACCTGAAATGTGTAACAGCAGCTGCTTGTTGTTTTTGCTAACAACTCACTTGTTATTCAGTAAGTTTATTATGGTTCTGCGCCGAATTAGCAATTAGCCCCGCCTGATTTACCACCACAAATTGCGTAGTATATGATATGTTACGTCATATGTATTTGCTATGGCTTCTTGTGCGCGTCATTGCTTTATCGCCACCTTAACCATCTCCAAGTGTAGGCTATAAGAATTAAGCTACCCCACCTAGTGTCGCCATGCATGCCCATATTATGTAAACACGCATTTCTGAAAAGTTTTCTGCGGGTTTAAGGGTTAAGACTTCACAACCATCTGCAAAGGTCAAAAATCATCAGTAACACACTACTAAGAGGTGATTATTTGCTGCTTCAAAAATGCAGCAACTAACAAGAGAATCTGCTCTCCCCAACCACCTACAACTTAGCCTGTTACTGCCCTACCCTTGCCAGCTCCTGGATCCGCCCCTGCTCTAGCAGTATATTCACATATTGTCTCACTTCACTACTTTAGCTATTCTCTTGTTTCACTACTTTTTTCTTTGATCCTAATTCAATTCCTAATTTTTCCTTCTCCTGGTACATGTAATTAGCACCCAATATACTTCTGTACCAGTTGAAATTTATTCAAGGTAATGTATACACAAACAATGGGAATTACTATATCAAAATGTGTTTATGTCTTTAACTTAAATTTTGTCTCATCATGCAGATGGTCTTGATACATTTACTGTACGTAAATTATTACAAAGTCGTGATAATTGATAAAAGTAAGCATCCATGATGCTATTGGTGGGGTTTATCACTTGGTTAAGTTATACTTTGTATACAGTAAGTACATACCCTCAAGTTTCTACCACAAATTCGGATATACACATAATGGTCCCATTTGTTTATACACTTCACCTTTCTGGTCACTTTTGCTAAATTTGAGTCTATGTTTGTATAAGCAATAATTTTGGTCCCTAAGATGCAAGGGATTTGAGTTTTATGCATTACATCCTAAATAATGTGGTAAAAGTGTCTACTATAGAGCATTACTGATTGTTTACTGTTATCTCAATGTAAACCTTTTCTCTGTGTATCGCAAGCAACTGTACAGTATATACATGTGAATACCTCTATTGAGTTAAGAGCAGCTCCAGGAATGAACCAAAGTAACTGATTGTATGCCATTTTAATAACACCACAGTCTGCACATTCCAAACAGGAGAGACTAAAAGGAAATTGTAATGTAGTAATGTTGCACTGACATTTGCTGCAAATAAAATCTGAATTTGAACAACATGGATTTTGTATTTTGACTACAGCAATGCTTTTTTGGCATTCCATACAAGTAAATCCTGCTTCAAACTTGTTATCTATTCGAATTTTATTGCATATTGATCTTAGAGAATTATGGATTTCAAAACAAACCACTTGATGACTTTTAGACACATCAGTTTCATTGTGATAAATTTCTACAGTAACATGATTAAGTTTATCAGATAGAATCAAGTACTGTTTATAGCATCCAATGCGAATGGCTATGTGATCCTTGTAAGCATTACTAAAAGGAACTGTCCACCCTTCATTTCGTGCTAGCATAGCTACCAAGCAACAAAACACACCACGTGGAAAGAACCCATCTTTGTATCTAATGATCATGGTATCACCTATCTTATCACCAAAATTTCCTTTCAATGACTTGGAGATATCTGGTGGAGCTGGATCCAGAAGGGCAGGCATGAAAAATTTACCGCTAGACAAGCTAGTCATGATATTGAGATGTTCAAACAGTTTAAGGAGATCTTCAAACTGTAGTATGTCATCTGGATCAAAGTCTACTATGTCAGAAGCAAATTTTGTAAGAAAGATCCCTTTTCTTATGTTCTCCATCTTTTCGTGTTCATGGTGTGGTTTGTATTTTAGTTTGACTATCTCAGTCAATATTTCAAAAAGCCATTTTGGTTGACAGAACACTATTTTCGCAATTTCCTTGTAGTAAAGGAAAATTCCCAGTTCATGAAAATACATTAGGATATCATCTATATCCTCATAGTCTTCTTCATCATTTTCTCTAAATCCTACAGAGTGATCTACGTCCTTCATCTTTATATAACACTTTTTAGCTATAGTGATGCATTCATGGCGTGTGATATAATTTTTACCACTTAAACGAATTTCGTACTGAAACAATAGCCAGCTAAGTGGAACATCTGCTTCTTTACCAACAGAAAAACCTTCAATTGCTGACCTAATTTTTTGAGCAGCCTCAGCTCTACCATTTATGTCTAAGTTAGAAATTGGATGAACCACTGAAGCAACGTTTCCTGGGTGACCGTCACGAGTAACTACATTTAAAGTAGAATCCCTTAACACGTCTTCTCGTATTCTTTTATCTACTTTAACAACTTTGCTATTTCTTGCACTCTCTGTATCACCACATTGATCTAAATGAGTGCCTACTACCAACAGTGAACTCTCAATAAGCTGAGGTATCTTAACATTGTTTAAGCAAGAATTTCTTATGGAGTATTGCTGAATGTTAGCTAGAGCAGTTTTCATTAATTGAACAGTGTTGTAATGGGATTCAGGGGTAGACCAGCACTCTCCCTTGTCATAGTAGTCTGACTGAATCTTGGCATCAAGATCTTTTGACAAATTAAACACCATAACATTAACAGTGGAAGCAGTAATTAATGTAGGCATGATATCGAAAAATTCTCCTTGTCCGCCACTGTCATAGCAAGTTATAAAGGTTTTCAGCTGTTCTTGCCATTTCAAATCTGTCTGCTTTCTTGAAAATGATTCAAACATTTTTTCTTCCACTTTGGAAAATTGAGATTTCTGCAAACCAAATGGTGATGGTAGCTCTGCATCAGCAGCTGTGTCTGATTCCATTTTCTTTTGAATAATACATCGCAATTTATAAATTTCATCATCTAGATCAACTGGTTTCCAATATGATCTTGATTCTTCAACATGTCTCTTTATTTCAATCCGATCAAGCACTATTGTGCCTTGTCGAAGGTTAAGATTTTCAAACTGATCACACAAAATGCTAAGTAAAGTTGATTTTCCAGCTCCAGCGGGTCCAAAAATCATTATTTTATACAACTGTAGTTTTTCAGAGCCAAGCTGCCTCTTAATTTTTTCATAATTTTTACGAAAAGTTCCTATATAAAGTGCAAAAAAATATACACTACAGTTAAACTATTTTCAAGACAAATCCATACATTCACACATACTTGCAACATTAAAGTCTTACATATACACACATGTATGTGTACGTACAAAAAAAAATGCATGCACACATAATTTGGTAGTCATCTCCATAAATACTATATTATATGTAATATTTACAGTACAATAGAAGACTTTGACAGAAAGAAAAGTTGCCTAATCAAATTAAACGTTGTCAAAAATTGCAGATCTATGCACAGATGCTTATTGTGGTTTGATGAAATGAAACTTATTAATTTATTATCTAAGTTATTTTTCATCTAAATTGTGACCGGATCTACAAAAAGGGGTCTTATAGCCTTTCTAAATTTCCAAGTTTGACAATTTATAACTTCACAGCTGTTTAACCCATTAAGTTACAATTATACCCAGAAATAGTGCTATGTTAGAGGTGTAACATGACAAAATTTCAGGTTGGTACCTTATTTACAAGTCAAGTTACAAGTTGCTAGCTACATGCAATTAGAAAGGCTATAAGACCTTTTTGCAGATCCAGTCACAATTTTCTGTTGAGCAGCACCACTTACGTAATTTTACGACAAAGTTCCATGCATAATTCACACATTATCATATTTATTGCAGGCATTTAGTGATATATCAAGGCTACAAGATTCAAGATGGCATAAAAATTTCAAAGATTTATGCCCCGGATTTCAATCAGAAAAAAATTGTAGTGTTAATGGCAGTTTCTAACTGAATATATTACCACATACCACGTTTGCAGTATTACTATACACTACAGAATTTTATAATGGAGTTGTTTCTTTGCATAGTATTAATAGCATTCATACATATGACCTGCTAAGTGAAAACTCAATCATTTTTTTATTTCTCAAACTTCACTTGATGAGATCTTTGTTTTCAGGAGGGAAAATGTTAAAGTAGCCATAGACAGTAGGATGTGCAAAACAATCAATTTGCACTGTGACTACATTGAAAATAAATTACAAGTGTTCATTAATCAATCTTAAGTCGGGCGTCTGGATTCAGTGGAATGGAATGGTGAACTGGAATGTTGGAATGGAATGGTACTTTGGTAATTTCAATTGGTGGTCACCTCTTTATAAAGACCACCTCTTTATAAAGACCGTTTAACTTTAATGTTTAAAATGCTGCTATCTTGTTGTTTTAGAGTGTATCCCCATAGAATGGTCTTATTGATCAGTTGTGCGCCACATGCCTAGAAAAGTTAGAGTGATATCTGATTTGTAATACAGCAATATACCCCATGCAAAAACAGTTTGGCTGTATAAAGTGATGTCCCCATCAAACTAAAAGTAACTGACAACTAAAGGAGCTATTATTTTGGTGAGACCAAGAAATACTGACAAATAACTTGCTATAATTTATAAAAATTTGGTCCATCATCATTCACTCGTACAGTCTTGCTGCATTCCTAATTAATTCCCTGTAACTCTAATTGGCTAGTAATTAATTATTTTTAGCACTTTACACTCACCAGCACCGAAGGTCTGACAGCAACATGTGCTGCAGCCTTAGGATTACCTAACCTAATTCAAGGACTTAGAACTAGCTGCCTTTTTTCTCCTCTACAACACCGGACTATTGAGAAAGGTACCAATTTACTAGCCAATTAGATTTACAGGGAATTAATACAGTCAGACTGCACAAGTCAATGATAAAGGACCAAGATTATTATAAATTATACTTAGTTGCCAGTATATATTGACATTCATTTCTAGATATTAGCTCCTTTAGTTGCCAGTTGCTTTTAGTTTCGTGGACACATATTTTTTTGCATAGCCAAGCTGTTTTTTGTATGGGGTATATAGCTATTACTGTATTGTATCATAAATCAGATATCACTGGCTTTTCTAGGGGACATAACATGTGGCACACAATTCATCAATAAGACTGTCTTATAGGGCTCTAAAACAACAATTCAGATATTAAAGTAAAATGATCTTTGTAAAGAGGTGTCTTTGTTAGTAGGTGGTCTTTTAAAAGAGGTGACCACTAATTGAAATTACCTAAGTACTGTTCCATTCCATTCCACTATTCCATTCCATTGAATCCAGATGTCCATCTTAAGTCATGAGTGTAACAAGCTATGGAGTTGGGACTTGTCTCATTGTGTTTACCATGAACCGGAGAGGCGTCAAGCAGGCCTAAAATTAACATGCAGTCAATGGAGAAAATCACACAAATAGCACAATATCTGCACATAATTAGTTTTGGGCAGACACGCATGTCCTTGCAAAACCAATAGTGGTACCATAAAAGCTGATGTGCACATGTTTGTTTGTAGTGTTAACAATAACTGTCACTTGGTTGCTAGGAGATGCTACACTTTCCCAAACCAAGGATTTACCAATGCCACCTCCCCTTTGTGTACTGCTATCACCAGCAGCTGTAATGACCTCAGCCTGGTGATATGTTGCAGCTATGTGGTTGTATTTAACCTCAAAACTTTCAATGGAAACTCTAATCCAATTCCAGCAGTGTAAAGTGCTCCTCTCACTCATGTCTGTACAATTTGACTCTATGTCTGTACATTTGGGATTATGTAAGGACATTTGTCCTAAACACCTTAAAATTAAATCAAGGCCTGATCAAGGAATATATGTATATTCACTCATGCTTTAGGCTGTTGAAGCTTATAAACAGCAACGATAAGCTTAAATTTTACTGCAATGTACACAACTCACGTTTGCTTCATGGGTACAGAGGTGAACAAAAACAATCCTACTCTCCATCAACAGGTAAATCAAATAGTGTAGAAATTAGTTATATGTATATAGTTTCACTGTTTACTGAAGTGATAAAATGTGCATGAAAAGTATTATCTAATCCAAAACAGCCAAGCTGTAAAAAAAGAGTACGGCCCTCAAAAAGGCTATGGTGAAAAAAGATGTGAAATCAAAGGTGGTGGCCAAGAAATGGCTGTGATGGTAGGTTAATGGCAAGAATGTTAATAACAACAATTCAGGTGAATTTGGTGCTGCTTGGTCTTGGCACAAAATTCACCTGAATTGTCGTTATTAAAATTTTTACTATTAACCTACCATCACAGCCATTTCTTGGCTGCCACCTTGGATTTTACATGTTTTCACCATTGCCTTTCTGAGGGCCACACTCTTTTTTTTAACAGCTTGGCTGTTTTGGATTAGATTTCACTTCTTTTTGTATTTATATACCCCAAAATAGGCCGGCTTTGGGACTTTTATATTATCTTTTTTTCTTTACCACAGGAAGAAAAAGATGAAGCAGATTTTAAATAGCTACTTTAACTAATTCAGATTTTATCAGTAAATGTACAAATTATATATATATAATACATACAGTTATTACATGTCAATTAGTTATTAGATGTCAATTACTCCCTACGGATAACTTGTTTACAGCTGATCTCTCTACTGGGTAACTTGAAATGTAGCTGAACTCTATACAGGGCGATTTGCTTGTAGATGAACTCTCTACAGGATTCTCTCTACAAGGTGACTTCTTGTAGCTGAGCTCTCTACAGGGTGATATTTTCGTAGCTGAACTCTCTACAGGGTGATCAATTTTTTTTTTTTTTGCAGCTGAACTCTCTACATGATTGTTTCTTTGTAGCTGAACTCTCTACAAGGTGACTTCTTCTAGCTGATCCCTCTACAGGGTGATTTGTTTGCAGCTGAACTCTCTACATGGTGGTTTCTTTGTAACTAAACTCTCTACAGGATGACTTGTTTCTAGCTGAACTCTCTACGGGGTGATTTGTTTGCAGCTGAATTCTCTACATGGTGGTTTCTTTGTACCTGAACTATCTCTACAAGGTAACTTCTTCTAGCTGATCTCTCTACAGGGTGATCTGTTTGTAGCTGAACTCTCTACAGGGTGATCTGTTCGTAGCTGAACTCTCTACAGGGTGGTTTGTTGCTGAACTCTCTACACGATGGTTTCTTTGTAGCTGAACTCTCTACAAGGTGACTTCTTCTAGCTGATCTCTCTACAGGATGATTTGTTTCAAGATGAACTCTCTACAGGGTGACTTCTTCTAGCTGATCTCTCTACAGGATGATTTGTTTCAAGATGAACTCTCTACAGGGTGACTTGCCTGTGGCCAAATTGTCTATTAGATTACCTGTTTGTAGCTGAATTCCCCACAGAATAACTTGCAATGTAATATAATTCTATAATGGAGTAAGTTATAAACGCAACTGAATGTTTTATTACGGTGACTGTTCTATTAGAGTAGCGACCTCAGACTGGCCAAAATTTCCACTACCTGCAATGTTTTCTTCTTATCTTTAAAGCAGGGAAGCCTTATTCTCTTGCTCATTCAGCAAACAATCTATAATAACGATGCATTATAGTGTTGAAGTTTGGTGTACCGGAATCAAGCATTTCTGGAGCAACAGCATGGAACATTTTTAGGTCCGCATACTTTCTGTAGAAAAAAGTTTGTACAGATATTTGTATTGCAATTATGGCAACGACCTTGTTTGAGTACGGGTGGATTTGCTGATAGTTTCAGAGTCGTTTGAGACTTCCCTGGGCAAAGTGAAGGTGCTGAGTGCAATTCTGGACACATTTTGAGGTGAAACACACTCTTTTACATTGACTTTGGTGAGCTAAATATGATGTAGTGTAGAGTTCGTCTAGGTAACACGTTGTCTCATGAAGTAGCCTCAATATTGATTGTTTTATAGGTCAGTTTTCCAACCAAGTAATGTTAGTGCAGAAGTGCAGCAAAAGGTTGTAGTAAGTGCGAAGCCAAAGCTTTGTGTAAGAAATGTCAACAAGAAGTTAAAACGCAAGGATGAAAAAATCAAAGAACTTAAATCTGAAGTTTCTGCATTGTCTAAAGAAAACCACGGACTTCACAGTCGCTTAGCTACAGCTCAAAGAGCAAGCAAAAAGAATCGGGTTGCTCTTAGTTGATTGAATAAGAAGGAGGAAAATGTTATTATAGAAAAGGATTCTCAGCTATTGAAATTGGAAAATTGCTTTGATGCACCCATGGAGTTGCTGGAAAAAGAATAGAAGATTTGACGTGTGAGATAGAAATTGCTAGAAATGAAAGAGATCAACTTGCAGAACGTTTGACAGAATTTGAATCACAAACATTGAAGACGAAAAAAAACATACACAGTTGTATCTTGACTGTGTCTGACAGTGCTGTATGGAGCTAATGAGTTTAAATGTGAGCACACAGAATGTTGAGAAAGTGATTAGATCTGTACCGCAACATATTGCCGGTATGAATGTTGAAAACCTACCAAAGCCAAGTACTTTGAATGAGATGACATCTGAAATGAAGGGACTCGCATGCCAACAGCTTGCAGAACAGTTAACTAGAACAAAGGATTTGACGCTTCACAATGATGGAAATTCGAAATTTGGGCAACACTATGGCACGTTTCAAGTTTCATTACCAGACAGCTCATATTCTTTGGGCTTATGTGAAATGCTTACTGGATCTGCTGATCTGATGCTCAAATCACTACAAATGATCCTCGCAGATATTGAAGCTGTTGCAGGTGATGGAATAGGTGATAAAATATTGACAAATATTAAGAATAGAATGACTGATCGGCATATAGTTGAAAAGAAGTCCAATGGTTTGCTAGAAGGCTACAGGCAGTAGATCTTGCCATCAGCTGTAGCTGGATGGGATGCTCTCTCTGAGGAAGAACAGCTGAATTTGTCATCTTTGAACTTTTTTTTTTGTGGAATGCACCTAACAGTTGGCATGGCTGACTCTGTGTTATCCATTTTGCTTGAATGGGAAAATGCTTACTTTGATGAAGTCCCATCAAGACATGTTTTAGCTTGCAAAACAGAACCTGGTGGCTTGTAAGACTCTTAGCAGACATGGCTGCGAGAAAAGCGGTGTATACCAACACTTCACAGCTTATTTGAAGCAATATGGTGTGCCTCATAATCCATTAGCAACATTTCGAGGAAATCGCTTCAACATTGTCTTCTATGATGCTGATGCTCTTTTCTTTATTGCTCCATTAGTCAATGACTTTTTTTAAGAATGTGTGGCAAACTCCAAATCAGCTAATCAAGGCTGTTTCTGCAGACTTGGCAGTTCCTGAGCATTTAGCTGGGTGCAAGGCATTGGGGGTAATCAATAAAGTGATCACTGGACCCCTTTGGAGGGTACTAGAAGACAAAGATATAACTATACTTGATATTAATGGATGATTTCGGACTTTACTGTCTTGCTTAGATGAGTGGGCTATTGGTGCTTCTACTGTGGTTTCTGGTAATGCCATTGTCTTTGAAGATTTCTCTCCAACTGATGATGCAATCTTTGAATGCTTATTTGCACCAAGTGAGTATGATAATATTGTAGAGATTCTTACTGTACTGTTTGGTGCATTTTCATCTTTATTGACTCGTCCTGTTGGTGAGCATCTATCTAATGGGAAATATGATGCTACAAATGTATCTTTGGTTGCAGAAACAAAGTCTGTTCTGAAGACCAACACTATCAGTGAGAGGGATTTTTCACAGCTGGATTGCTTCCTCAGGGAAAAACCAAATGCATCCATTTTATCACTAGAAGTTTTGTTCTGCAACAACAAAACTGCTAGTTGGTTGAATGATAAATCTCCTGCTGAGTGCTGAGAGTTGCTACACAAAGCAAGAAGTAGTTCATCCGGGTTAAAGCAACAGTATCAAGTTCGGAGAAAGAAGCTGATTGAAGACCGTGCTAAACTTCTACAAGAAAAACAGGCTTCTTTGCTTTGTTTGCGAAAAAAGAAGGTGCGAGAGAAAGAAAACCTTACCAAGGCAGTCATGAAGTTTGGGTTATGGCAGAATGAACAGCATGTAGTGGATGGTCTTGCAAAACTAAAATCGAAAACTAGCAAGTTGCATGCTTTGAAAGTTCAACTGGATTTCAGACAGAAAGTTTTGGAGCAATGCCCTACAGATAAAAGTATATTCCACCTCTCAAAGAGAAAAAAAACTGTCTGTAGAAGAAGTTTGCAGCAACCTGCACAAACTTTTTTTGCCACCTTCTAGTGAAGACCAAGAAGGACTAATCGGCCAAAGAATTAAACACAGATGGATGGTTGATGGAGAAGAGCAATGGTACTCTGGAATGATTCTAGATGTTGTCCCTGGTACAGATGACTGGTATATAATGTCCAATATGACAATGAAGACCAAGTTCTGTCATTACATTTGTTTATGGACATTTAACAAGGTGACTTGGAATTTGTGGATTAAGCTTTTTATCTTTATTTTTGTATATAGTGTATGTGAATTTAGTGTGTTCTAGTTATGAATTTGATGAATTCCTGTGAAACGAAAAGTAGGTGTGGCTAGTTAAGTGTGCAATTTGTTTCTATACATGTCTACATTATTGGGTCTAAATTTGGTCTCACGTTTACTGAAGTTATGAGTTGTAGAAAATTTAGTGCAAGTAGCGGTGCCATTTTCCCTATGGAAAAACTGTGTACAAAAAAAGCCTTACACTGACAGACATTACTAGCCATAAAAAGACAATGGAATAAGATATTGAAAATCTGTTTTCAGATCTGGTATCCTCAATACTTTCTTTACACACCTGTAATGTAAAAAATTCAAAATATGCAATAATTAAAATTGGTCCAAGGTTGCTAATTAGAGTATCTTGATCTCGCATTTGCTACACGTAGTTGCGTTTTGAATCATAACTCAGTGGTTTGTAATCCGATTCTTCTGTACTACTGCAAGGACTTTCTATGATGATTATTCCAGCTACATACTGATTTTCAGCTCATTGCTCTAAGCGGTTTGCCTGGTAGACGTGAAAAACTAATAGTTTTTTTATTCATAAAAAGCGATCGCGTAATTTTGACACAGGTTGGGTTTTGTGTCATATCTCCATGGTCTTTATCTCAATTCTTTTCAAACTACAAAAAGGCACTCCTACAATGGCTACTCCATCTACATATCAATTTTCAACTCATTCCTCCAAGGGGTTTACCCTGTAGGCATGACAGACCTTCGACCTTATTTACGCAAATAATCGGTCATACCTCTGTGAATGTCGATTAGATTCCTACCAAAGTTGGTACGGAGATCTGCCTTAATGAGCCCTTTAAGTGTGCCACATTTCAGCCTGATCCGAGCACGCATTCGTGTTTTATGGCGGATTTTGCGAAGTGTGCGAAATGAAAAAAACAAAAACGAAAAGATTAAAATGAAACTTTGTTCACTCGTATCTCGGAAATAGCTGGAGTGATTTTCTTCAAATTTGGCATGTAGACTCCTCAAACTGGCTGGCACTTCTGTAGCAAATTTGGTTCCAATCGGATTAGAGATCACAGAGCTACATAGGTGTGAAACTTGCGTTTTCTTTCTTCCTGTTAATATACTCATGGTGTACAAAACGACACACGGTAGCATGCATATATTTCAATATGATTTATCTTGAAATTATGTAAACTAATCAAGTTTTCACTCAGTGGGTCATGTATATGTGTGACCAGATATACAGGAGCCAAAGTCAAGGTAGCACCAGCACTATCAGAGTAACAATTACTATACCATGCTATGTGCATGTATTACTGTTTACTACTGGACAAAGAGATAGGCTGTGTGATACGAACTTTTTTTTTGGCATGGGATGCTTATGATGACAGTATAGTAATGGCTTTTCACCTGCAGAACAAATTCCTTTTCAGTGTTGAAACTTAGATGACGTTTGTACTTCTGGATTACTTGATGATTAAGTCAGCATGAGAATTGAAAAGCCAGACACTATTTATATTTTTGCGCAATGTGCTTTACAATGCTATCCCTAACGGAATGCACACAATAGTTATTTGCAAACAGTATGAGCATAACATAGCTATAAATTAAAACACAATGCTATCCAATTCGACATAATACTGTTACTTGCAGTTCTAAGCACAAACGTACCAGATTGAAAAAATGACGCCACTGAAGTTTTGGAAGATTCCTGACAACGTTGACTTCTTAAAACACCATGTAAGTGTGGTTTATGAGGTTTCAGTGATGATTCATTAGTGCCTCCATCATTTAATTCTTTCCCTACAAAAGCAGCATTTGCTTTACTATACCAGTTAACAGTAACTGTACCAGAAGTGTCAGTACCAGAAGTATCAGTACCAGTATTGGTGTCATCAACTGCTCTTTTAAAAGGGGAACTTAAATGATTATCTTTGTTATCTAGTAAAGGAGCATGTCTTGTGTCTGTGGAAGATACAGGGGTACACACTAGTACATGTATAGTAACACATATTTCCCTGTTGATTAAAGTTCCAAAAATGCAAGTAAATAAGCCCACACAACCAATGCAATCTGACCAACATAACACAAAGGTAAAGACATAGGAATGGGAAATACCCTTTGAAAGTTATAGTTTGGCTATGAGTTTGAAGGAGCATTAAAGTACATACATATATGAGGAAACATGGTAACCCTTTGAAAGTTATAGTTTGGCTATGAGTTTGAAGAAGGAGCATTAAAGTACATAAATATATGAGGAAACATGGTATGGTGTGTGCCAAAGCTGATACGCCACACTGTGGGTATATTGACAGGATGAAAGAAACTGTAATTTTCATTCACACATACATAGTTGGTACCAGGAGTGGTGGAGAAGGGGGCTGTAGCCCCTCTTAAATTATCTATAGTTGTCATTGTACAGTTCTGCTGATTGTATTACACCAAATAGCTAACTATACAAATGTTTAGCTACTAGCAATTCCAGTGAGTTACCTGGATTCTCTATGCATCAAGACCGATATACTCTAATAGAGCAGTCACCCCAATACAACATTCAATAAATTTAATATTAATACTGACTGCTAAAATTATTCTGATTAAATTTTAGAGTCTATTTCTGGAGGAAGGGTGGCATGCCCCCAGACCCCTGTATAGGTCTACTGGACACTAATATAAACGCCTAAGATCGAGATATCCTAATAGAGCAGTCACCCTAATACAATAGTCTCGCTCTCAAATTCAACCACAGAAGGCCTAATTTTCAGCAAGCCCCCAGTCCTCCCTTGAATTGGCATGAATGTGCTTTGTATGCTAAGGTATGTCATCCCTACATCCCCCCCCCCCCCAATGAAGTTGTCTCATCCACCCCTGGTTGGTTTATAATAAAATGTGCGGAATGAATTTATGGTGGAGATGACCGCTGGTTATTCCAGCATAATTTTATTTGGGGCACAATTGGTAGGCAAAAGTGTTGAGCATAGTGCTTGCATAATAGGCACAATTTTTGTACATTGGCTATCAGAGAAGCTGAAACTCTGCCTATTTTGTGTGACGCAGATTGGGATAATCTGATAAAGCACTTTTAAGCTACTTATGAAGGGAAGAGTAGCAAAAGCATTGAAATATTCTAATAGAACAGTCACCACATCTTGAAAGATCCTAATAGAACATTTCCAGGAGTATTCAAGATACAAAATAATTTCTAAGAGCATATTAGGGGTATCATAAACAGGGCACAAATGGCATAATTGGAGCCCAAAAAGTTGCAGTGTAGCTCAAAACTAAAGTGATATATTGGCATATTGTGGCTCTTAAAAATACAAAAAAATATTAAAAAACAACATAGACTATTGCTTAGACTCCACTTTGTATTGCACAATATTGTGATACAAGGTAATATATTGACATGTCTACACACTGTATCATTGCAACTCTACTAGCTAACTAACTTACTAACTAACTAACTAACTAACTTACTAACTAACTAACTAACTAACTAACTAACTAACTAACTTACTAACTAACTAACTAACTAACTTACTAACTAACTAACTAACTAACTAACTTACTAACTAACTTACTAACTAACTAACTAACTAACTAACTAACTAACTAACTAACTTACTAACTAACTAACTAACTAACTAACTAACTTACTACCTAACTAACTAACTAACTAACTAACTTACTAACTAACTAACTAACTAACTAACTAACTAACTTACTAACTAACTAACTAACTAACTAACTAACTAACTTACTAACTAACTAACTAACTAACTAACTAACTTACTAACTAACTAACTAACTAACTAACTAACTAACTAACTTACTAACTAACTAACTAACTACCTAACTAACTAACTAGCTAGCTAGCTAACTAACTGATGCATAAATTGAGGTTATGGACATGATATCTTAACTCTTTGACATCAATTCAGCTAATACTGATAATCCCTGGTTGAGATATCTGAATAGTGCCTACAGCAAAACAAGCTCATTAAAAACTCCCTCTCTTCAACTGACAATTTTATAAGAATTCTATACTGCTCTCCTAAACATGGGTGTGAACTGTAGGATAGCTTCTCCATCACATAAAGATTGGAAGATGTAAGATGGCATTCCATACAAGTTTTTACAGTAGCGTAGATATGTCCACAAGATGACATCTGTTGTTTTAGGTCCCAGACTGCTTGTATGGCTTGCTACTGTGCTTGGGAAAAGCAGCTAGCAAAAGCAGACCACTTAAGACTGGCAGATTTTGACAGTGAAATTTGATAGTTTGCTCATATAGCTTTGTGTTCATGGTGAAAAATTGAACCAGCTGTCATGAGCGATAAGATCAGTTTTCCCATACCCAGTCACACACAACTTTGATATGCAAGATTACATGATCCACAAATAATGTAAAGCTGTAATCTTGCTGTTATTGCTGTTCTAAGTGGCCAGCACTGCTTCTGGACGTGTTTCATGGCTCTAATTGGTAGTTGTATGTATGTAACTTGGTCTGGGAAAACTGGTCTTATTGCCAGTATAAAAGTATTGAGAAATGCCAGTTTTAAGTATTCAGTGTGTTTTTAGCTCCATGACAATGCCAACCTTCAGCCAAGTACAACTCGACAATGGATAAGGCTGTGGGCTTGATTTCTGCACTGTTTGACGCACCTTCATCCTGAGACATGACTTTTCGCCAACTGCAGTACGTACAATACACGCATCACAGACTTACCTTTGTCCTCCTTTGTGTTCCAGTTCTTTTTGTTGACAGCAAAAGGTATTAATTTGTGGTAGCATGAGTGTTCCCTATGGCTGTGGTGGTAGCTGGTGGATATTACACTTATTGTGATTGCAGAGACACTTCTTGCACTGTTCTTAATTCGTATTGCTGTGTAATGGGCAGAACATAGCTGAAGACAAAGCATATTGGCACTGCATTTTTAAGTAATCGATTGTTGGGGTGCACATTCAGACACAAAATTATTTCTTGGCATGCCTGGTACCATTCTTTATTTTGATGTGGTAAGCATGGGTTTCATTAGTCAAAACTGTGTTATAAAAAAGTAAACAAACACGTACAATGAAAAATTAGGAATTTTAAGTTCAATTAGAGATCATAGAAAAAAGTAGGGAAACAAGGAAGGTCGCCTACACCTGCAGATAATACTAGTGGACATTTAATCCCTAAGTCAGTCATAGGCATAGACTGAATTAGGGATTAAATGTCCACTAGTATTATCTGCAGGTGTAGGCAATCCTCCCTTGTTTCCCTACTTTTTTCTGTGATCTCCAATTGAACTTAAAATTCCTAATTTTTCATTATACTTGTTACATAATTATAAGCATAACAACATTATCATCCTAGTACATTCACAGCAGTAGAGAGCTGTACAGTACTTACAATTGGGCATGTGCAATAAGAAAAACTTACCAGATTTATAAAATGATACCATTGAAGTTTTGGATGATACCTGACTACACTGCCCTTTTATAGCAACGTCTGATTTTCCAGGCTTACAAGATGATTCATCAGTACCTCCATTATCTAATTCTTTCCCTACAAAAGTAGCATTTGTTTTGCTTGCCAATTAACAGTAACTGTACCAGAAGTGTCAGTACCAGAAGTGTCAGTACCAGAAGTGTCAGTACCAGAAGTGTCAGCACCAGTATCGGTGTCATCAACTACTCTTTTAAAAGGGGAACTTAAACAATTATCTTTGTTAGGTAGTAAAGGAGCATGTCTTGTGTCTGTGGAAGACATTATGTACAAGTACACAGTAACAAATACATACTTTCCATTGGTTAACGTTACAATACAAGTAAGTAATATTGTAAGAACAAACTAGTATATTAAAAATTATAAACTTTAAAAAA
The DNA here is from genome assembly GCF_963678975.1 of Dysidea avara. NCBI lineage: Eukaryota > Metazoa > Porifera > Demospongiae > Dictyoceratida > Dysideidae > Dysidea > Dysidea avara. The sequence continues at coordinate 53,449,819 of NC_089273.1, forward strand.
AATGAAATAGGGAAACAAGAGATGAATGATGGTAGCTATTACAGCATGGCTTGGTGGGATATCCTTACGGTGGCACAATTATTTTGTCTTCAATGCCAAAGTAGGGATTTCCCACCAAGCTATGCTGTAATAGCTACCATCATTCACCTCTTGTTTCACAACTTTTTATCACTTGGATCAATCCCTAATTTCATTTTAAAATATATAATTTTAATGTACTAGTTTGTTTAGTTTTTTTTTAAAGCATACAGTTAATTATAAATGTGTGACTGTTCTATTAGGGTGATTGCTGTACTAGAGTATCTCTAGTCTACAAAGGTGTGGTCACTATTTCCTTATAAATACAGCTTGCCCTAAAAGGATGTGGTCATTGTGGTCTCGATCGATAGATCATCACAGTAATGGGTGTGATCTTGTGACTTATTGTGAAGATAGAGTTTGATTGAAAATAAAAGACAAAACATAGAGGGCACACACTTGTCGGAAACCCAAAAGGCACATCCCACTGGTGAGTTTGTTATTGTGGTGTAAAATTGTGGCCATGCACTGCTTTGTTTGGCCTCTAGGCTTGCGACTGAGGTCAGGCAGTGAGGCAGACTAACTTTCGAGCTTTGATGATTTATTTTTAAATTCTATATGTGGCCACCTGTAAGTGTTTCTTGTTACATTGGTCAGTATGCCTGTATGACTCAACCTCGTTTCAACTTAGAATTGATGCATTGTATTTCCTTAGATAACTACTGCATCTTAAACCACATTTGAATAGTGGCTGCACTGTGCCCTTAAAGCTAGAATATAAATGTCACCTTTAAAAAAATGCCATGACTATTAATTAAATGCAATATGTGATTGGGCCTGCATATGGGTACATAAAATTTGCCTGCTTTTTCATACTTGATGATTGATAACTTTGTATATGCCATCATGATAGGCTATACAAATTAGATGCCTTATTCAACATTCAATTGGCTAGATATGGAATGCAAATATTCTATTCCAATAGAGTACCAAACTAAATAATAAGCTTTGCTTTTCCTCATTTGAATAAGACAAGTAAATGAAAGCCTCATTGGAGCATGCAATAGCAAAAAGAAATGAGACAAATGACCAAAATAGCCAAGCTGCAAAAGAGGGTATCCTGGGTGTAAAGGTGGCAACCAAGAAACTGCTGCAATATTGTTAAGACTACTTTATTTAAAGGCATGAAGAATTTTCATATCAAAATGATCACAGTGCAGCAAGCATTATGACTATACTGCTGTTGTGTGCTTAATGGTTTCCCTTACTAATGTAAAACAGCATTTACAATGCCTCAGAACGCTTTAACAGGTTGATAAAGGAGTGTTTATTACCATGCTACAAATTATTGAGATGGTATATTTAGCGGAATGGCAGAAACATCATTTACAGATTATGGACAGCCTTAAAACATCCACTACCAGTTAGCTACTCACTGTAACATATATAAATACAACTACATAGAACTCACCACAGTTGAAGCTCATGGTCTTTGTAGCACCGAGTTTCTGTCTTCTTGCAACTTACTATCACCTGTGGTAATCAATTCTTAGACAGTAGTTTTATTTCTATTTTTAATGTAAAGATCAGGCTTTCTTCTTTTCCTGCTACAATTAATACTAATATTTATCTTATGTGACTGATTACCACGTTTTGAATTGCAGAACAATTGGTCAGGCTTAGTCTCGAGTGGCCATATATACTCTATTTTTTTCAGGGTGGCATTTACAGATTCTCAATTATAAGTGCCCAACCTTGAAGGCACTTCTAGTAACATGTGCTTCAAAATACGGAGTGTGAGGGTTGAGATATAACTACACTCTTAGAGTGTCACAAAGACCATGAGCTTCAACTGTGGTGAGTTCTATGTAGCTGTATTTGTTACAGTGAGTAGCTAACTGGTAGTGGGTGTTCTAAGGCTGTCCATACTCTATAAATGATGATTCTGCAGTTTCCGCCAATTCCACTGTTTCCACCGTTTCTACCATTCTGCTAAATATACCATCCCCAAATTATTACCACTGACTCACTGAGAGCACCCATACAAGTAATGAGCAAGACTCTGATTGACCTTGTCAGTTATCCCCAGACCATAACTGTATTAATGAAACTAGTTTCAGACTTGTGGCAAAACATAGGCCAAATAATAGCATTTTTCAAGAAGGCAATCCATCCACCATAGTACTCCAGTGATTACGCAATAGCTAATTTATTATCCAATTAACATTCCATGGCTTCTGGTAAAGTGGTCATGATCACCCTTATTATTGGTTGGCATTAGCATCATGTATTCTTATCATTATTTGGTATTAACCTAGTTGAAAGCCATTGCTTGTCTACTACCTTTGACTATATAACCTGCTTTTTTTTCTTCCTTAGGGGAAGGGGAAAGGGGGCATGCACTTTTCAGGTTACATATAAGTAGAAGGTATCTCAAATATATTTAATTGTGAGTATTGAACAGTTCACGTATTTGCTACTGTGCATAGCTACAGCAATCAGAACAAAAGTTCAGTGATGCTTATAACTGTAGCTGAGATCACTGAATCAATGAGGTATTCATGTTGGTTACAGTACAATTGCTTTCCTGAAAAAAATTGGTTGGAACAAGAAACCTTCTTGATCACTCTCCCTCCCCCACTTGTATCTCAGCTTGTAATACTTGCCTTGTAAGCTTTTCAAACATATCCTTATAATCAATTGCTGGTCCCTCTGTGTCACTTTGTCAATGGCATTGCTACCACAGTGAGCCATAGGTGCTGCTGCCACTATGCCAGCTTGTGCTACAGCCTCTTTCTAAATAAAAAATAAATAAAAGTCATGCAAATGCAACAAAATCAACTATTATATGACCAGGCCTGCAAAAATAGGGCATGTGGGCACATAAGAATTGCCTACTTTTTCAAACTTTGTATTCCATGACTCGGGGGTTTAGAAAACCCGGACCGGACTAGGTCAACTTCTTCAAGTAAGCCAATTCACACAATAGCTGTAACATACAATTCACGCAATAGCTAGCTATAACATACACTCTTCACCTTGTAGCCACTCTGCCAAGAACATAATTAGCTAGCTACGATGGCTCAGACTGCAACAGCAATCGCGCACGAAACTTCATCCACGATAAAACAACCTAACTAAGCTATTAAAATACTTTCTACTACATTTCAATACACAATCGCTACAAAGCTACAAGCTCGTTCTGTTGTAGTCAACTGTTACACACACTAATGACCGCCCGAATTTATTAGAATCGTGATATACAAAGTGAAAGGAACTAAGATAACAGCAAACCTCTGAATTTATTTCGGTAGTGATGAATGAGTAATGGAATATTTGCTACATGTCAAGGTAAGCTTTAAATAGAACAAAACCTTACTACTCCAGAAATCTCTACAAAGCTACCCTGCATGGGCACTAGCTTACCTTTCTTAGTTTAGCCAGTCATCCATGGCCATTCCTTTACATAAATTCGAAGGTTTGCTGTTATCTTAGTTCCTTTCACTATGTATATCACGATTCTAATATATTCGGGCAGTCACTAGTGTGTGTAACAGTTGACTACAACAGAAAGGGCTTGTAGCTTTGTAGCGATTGTGTAGTGAAATGTAGTAGAAAGTATTTTAATAGCTTAGTTAGGTTGTTTTATCGTGGATGAAGTTTCGTGCGCAATCGCTGTTGCAGTCTGAGCCATCGTAACTAGCTAGCTAATTATGTTCTTGGCAGAGTGGCTACAAGGTGAAGAGTGTATGTTATAGCTAGCTATTGCGTGAATTGTATGTTACAGCTATTGTGTGAATTGGCTTACTTGAAGAAGTTGACCTGGTCCGGTCCGGGTTTTCTAAACCCCCCCCCCCCCCCCCATGACTCTGTGGCCATGAAATTTTTAGCACTTGTTAAACATTTAGGTGTTGTTACAATACAAGTTACAGAATGAAAATATTTCATCCCAGTACTGAGATGTGACATGTTACGTGATGGCATACTTTATGCCCACATGCCCTATTTTCACCAGCCCAGTCACAAATTTGCAGTGCTTACCCTCTAAATATGGAATGAAACATACATACTGCCCAGACAGCATGACCGAATTAGAAAAAAAATAGGTGGTATTAAAACCCACATGACTTAAATATTGTCTAGATATCAGACCATTAGTAAGTGTTTATGTATGTAATCTATTTTATAAAACAAACTAGTAAGATCAGTTAGGCTACATTTTAGCGATTTAAAATTCTCGGCACATGATCAATCTTGCTGTCTGAGTTGGTTTGTTTTCATAACATAAATTTTCTACATATTTTCCAAGTGTATTTGCACAATCGTCCACATATTGACTTCTTTATATTTACCTTATTATCCGCATAACTGTATACTGTATGACACATACAGCACAGTTATCATACTTAAGTATAGAATATTATGAAGCGTATAGAATTCCAAAAAATATTGGATCTTCATGGGTCCCCGGGTCCATCCCAGTTTATTCCTACTGGTGTGTGTCAAGAGGCTAATACAGTACAAGGCAAAGCCAAGTGTTGTATTTGCCTTGAGCCCCCCTCCCCCCCCGAGTGCTGTATTTTCTGTACACACAAGCATAGGCAGTGCTTTAAGGGTGCTAATGGGTTTATAAAGCCATTCAAGGGCCAACCCACATAACCGCATGCAGCTGTTACATCATAATTGGCAATATTATGCATACTCAAAGTATTGGTGTTAGGCGGCTGTGTTTTGCACCAAAGAAATTGTCCAAGAAACAGCCTGTTTCATTTGAAACCATCAATAAAATATGATCATCTGGGTTCCCAAGAGTGACAATAGAGGGAATTACCCTGAATGTAAGTGTTAGTTTTGAAGACACATGCGAACGCAAGCTGGTTTGTAGCCAACACATATTCTTCCTGTGTTTTCTGGAGTGATAGTATATGCTGTAAGTTTTATTTATGATTGTACACTGGTAGTGACGATGTTCCAGCTGGATTTATCATCCATTACAAGACACTGACTGTGTGTTACAAGACATTACTTATCAAAGAGCAGGCTTGATGACTCCACAAGCAACAGGAAGGTGTTCCAGTGTGTAAAGGAAAGGAACTAGAGCTTTTCTCAAGCTCAGAACTTTATTTATAACTTGTTATTTGATGAAATTTGCATTTGTGGGTTATTGGAATTTGTTGTAATAACTGTTCGACGTGCACAAGTTCTACACTGCATTGTAAAAGGTGATATTCTGGAATACACGATAGTCGGATCTCTACCAAACGTTTGGTGGGCCATCAGTGATAAATTTTGGAATTATAATTGTTGTGATCCTGCACAAAGTTACAAGGCCTGGAAGTCCAAGCCTGGAAGTCAAAGTTTGCTAGTGTGCACTCGCTCTTTGTTGTATAACTCAAGAAGGAAGAAGTGCAAAGACAAATCCATGTGCTAAGTTTCCACAAAGAATCTTCACAGCGAATTTGATGCCTGTGCAAGCAGCCAGTATCAATAAAAGAACAGCATATAAGGCGCTAGCACCCCTAAGTGGTATATTGTATTCCTGGTTGTCTGGCTTGGAGCAGTTTTCTTTAGTACTCAAATTGCTGTGATTTTCGGTGATCAGGCGATCAGTAAGTGTTTATATAATCTATTTCTAGTCGTAGCCCACACAAATGCTTTAAAGTAGGGGCCATAAAGGTCTGGTCTTTTTCCTGCCCAAAATATCATCCAAAAACAGCCTTCATTATTCTTCACACCACATTGGCAGTATTAGTTAGAAGTCCAAAAATAATTGGGGGGAATCCCAAGCATTTTCAACAAGCTTCTATGAAATTTCCATTTAACTGACTTTGCTACTAAATAGCTAACTAACTAACTAACTAACTAACTAACTAACTAACTAACTAACTGATGCCTCCAGTCAAGCACACAGGCTAGAGTTTTTCACTGTTTCTTTGGCCTCGCACATGCTTTTTCATCACTGCGGCAGTTACAGTAGACTTACCTTTGTCCTCCTTTGTGTCCCATTTCTTTCTCCACTATCATGTACAAGCTGAATTCAGGGTATTTGATAAGACAAAATGGTGCTCCATTGGCCCAATGGTAACCCAAAATGACCCACACAACTCATGGCTTTTGCTCCATTTTTCTCATCATTAATTCAGTTTTGTGGTAAATACACTTCACACTTGAAGTGACTGGTCCAATGGTATACTAGTACATTCCTGGATTGGGCCAGTTTGGCTCAGAGTCAGAATACTTATCAAAAACCCTGGCTGAATTCCGTATTACGCATAATAGCTTCCATATGAGAATCATCCATGATTACCACGGTAATTGGTCTATTAACAGACGTGCTTCCTGTACTGGTCCTCGATTGTAACACTGCATAATGGACCTGAAATGAAGCAGAATGTGAAATTCACCTTTTAGTAATTGATAATTGAGGCGCAATTTCCGTAGTGACTGGAGGCACTCATGGTACTGTTCTTCATTCGTAACACTGCACAATGGGTGAAACATAGCCGATGCCCAAAAAATGGCCACATTACTTTTTAGTAATTCATTGCGGTGCGTGTCTAAAGTCATTCAATTAATTGGTACTTATGGCTAACAACATTCTTTTCTTTGATGCAGTAATGTTCACCAGTCATTTCAACAATACAAAAGCTAGTGCAAGGACAATTACACTTGAGTAGGGATCATAGTATAAGAAGCAATGCAACAATGGAGATCATCTACATTAACCCTATGGCTGTACTATTGACAGCCCATGAAGAATGGTTAAATGTCTAGTATAGCTGCAAACATAGAAGCTAGACTTTGGTTTGGAGTCATCCCAAATACTTTGATACCTAGCCAGTTCAAAGAATCGATTCGCTTTGACTCATTATATTGAGCGACATAGAGCTTCATATTGTGGGACTCATTTTTGTAGTGGTTGCTAAGCTGAGTATATTGTTAATATAGACTAGTTGGTTGTTACTAAAGGATAATGAAGGCACAAAATAATTGTTTGGGCGATCGTGGATGCATATTTCTACCCATCGCGTATCAGCCTTTGAACAGACCACGGAACAGCAAAGCTACTACTGCTAAGTTGAAATAGGTTACTTACAGTTCTAAGTACTTAACTTAATAAAATAACTTACTTACTGTCCCAATAGCAAAGTTGGTTGGCTTAACTTAGTACAAAAATGATAACAATTTAAATTCCATCCCACAATCACAAGTTTTCTAACACTGCATGTTGAAGTATAGTAATGTATTAATGACGTTTTAACTTATGGATTATGTTCTGATGGCTATTAGCCCATGCTATTAAAACTAGGGTTAAAATGAATATTCTAAATGAAAGAGAATGAATATTTTTAGTCAAGAACGAATAATAGAATATTCTATATATAGTATAATACTGAAATACAGTGAGTATGTGTTATTTCTTATTATTTATATTCAATTGTAAAACATCATTAAAATTTGATATCTTAAAACCTCAGTAGGCAGCTTTTGAAATGAAGTAGAAGTGTCTGATGATGTAGCCACTAGAGGTGTACCAATCAGTTGTATCGATATCTGATTAAACTGTCCTAAAAGAGCTGATACTGATTATATAACAATTAAATTATTGTATATTCTGTAAAGTGTAAATCAATAGAACTACAGGTGTAGCTACTGCATGATGTATATTCTAATGATTTGTAGCAATGAAAAAAACAGAAATGATGTAACTTAGCTATATTGTACAACTACCTATGGTGGCGTGGCCTCTATTACACAACCCAGACAATTAGGCACCACAAATATTTTAATACATGCTCCCTTGTCCAGATTACTCTGTGTTTTGATTAGTTACCAAGATGGCTGTTATACACAGGTGATCACTTTAGTTTTTCTGTAGTGCAGTTTTTTATTCTTAAAGTGTAGCTAACAGCTACAGTTCTGGGTAAGAATACTTTAACACTAATAGCAGTACTTATACGCACAGTCATATGGCTTCTCATAACGGCGTTTTATAGAATAGTATAGAGAGGCTTTCCGCTTGTTTGTAGTGAGCAAAAAGGTTTTTCATAGCTGGCCATGCAAACTAATCGACTCATAGAGCATTTGTTCCTATTATTTCTGAATATGGAAGGTGTATCGGCAACCAATCCGATTATTGGTACATCTCTAGTCCAGTGTCTGATGTTGTTGAAGTTGTAGAGACTGACAAGGATTCCTCATTACTAGTGTCCGCCACCTTTCGAATTACAATAATTGCTTCAAACGAATTTGAATCGAATACAAATTGAATATTCGGTTTATTCGTTTTAGCCCTAATTAAAACCACAATTGATCTTCAGATGCTACTGTATAAAGCAAATGGGATGGGTTCTCATTAGTTCTTTCACCTATTAGGTGAGTGTGCCCCAAGTGGTATATATCACTTATGCCACGGCTGCTTGGTATTTGCTGATATTATATACCTGCAGCCCTCAGGCTTTGGGTGTATATATCAGCAATCCCTTGCAGCCGTGGTAAAACTATTAAATATACGTATACATGTATCATATGGCAGCGGCAGCACTGTGTACATATGAGTACAAAACATGATACCTGATCACTAATACTAGTTTGTTCTTTGTCATCATCTTCACTCTTCTTGGACCCCCCTTGCTTAGGATTGGACTTCTCTCTCTCTATAGTGCTCAGTGACTTAGGAACTATTTTTACACGTACGACTGCATTTTTACTTGCAGCTGATATTTGATGCGTCCTTTCAAAAATTGAACTTGACTGTGTCTTGGATGATGTAGCATTACCAAGTTTGTCTGTAGATGCTACTGCTAATGATAATGTTGGCATCATTGAAGTTGCCAATGATTCACCTTTGATAGTACTGTTGGTGGTAGAAGTTTTAGTGCTTGGTATAGCAGTAGTCCCTTGTTTGTTGATGGCTTCATCTTGATTATCATTTAATAGTTTCTTCCGAAAAAGAGGTCTTTTTGCTCTAGGCTATAAAAATGCAGCAGAACAAACTCATCAATGTATATAGTAAAACATACGTACAAGGATCTCCTTAAAAACATTAAAATCTCAATTAACTGCACCTAAAGCCTATTTGGATTATTTTGCAATTCTCTATTTACATTGCTATGAACCATTTTAAACAACATATGTATTATACACAGAAGTATGTCTTTAACTGTTTTATAGTTAGCCTATCATGGTTTTAAACTGGGTATTGATACAACAATATGATGCTCCATTGGCCCAGTGAGAACACAAAATGATCGACCCCAACCCTCATGGATTCTGTCCCACACTATGCACAGTACATGTCAAAATACAGTTGATGTAGCCATAATAGGAATTATAGCTGTACAGTGTTGTAATTTGTGATGCTTTAGTGTTACTTTGCACTTTATGGGAAAACAGTAAGTGGTTGAAGCACACACTGTAAATCCTTGCTTGTCAAAAGTGTATGTAACAGAAAAGATCGATATACTCTAATAGAACAGTCAGCTATCTGATTATTTATTAGAGTTACTGACTGTTCTATTAGAGTATATCAATCTGCTATCTGATATGCATTTTGATAAGCAAGAATTTATAGTAATGTTAGCATTATGCTCAATGCTTTCAGGTACCTATTATGCTTAATTATTATGCCAGCAAAATTGGTGGGTCCCTAGTGTAGAGTATACATAATAATTTCGAACGATGATTGTGATTGTGAACACTAAAAAAGCATAGAATTACAAACTGATATAGCTATTCAGAGAAATTTATACAAGTCACAAACAAAATAATTTTATGTGACCAGATCTGCAAAAACCCGACACAATTGTGCATTTTTCAAATTCCTGTTTGTTAAATATTTATAATCTACTTAGCCAAGTGTACCCTCTGGCAAAGTTTCAGCTTCATATGCCAATAACTTTAGGAGTTACAGCCCTACAAAGTAGCAACAACAGAAAATTCGATTTGTACAGCAAGTATATAGGGAAAATAAATTACAGGCGCCTACAAAAATGGTTGTAACTTACTAACGAAGTGAGGTACGAAGCTACAATGTTCACCATCATGTTCGTCATGAATAGGGGAATCAATTGCTGGGTAAGTTTTTCCTTTACTCACCCTTCTTCACTGCATACAAAGGCAAAATTTGTGAAGAAAAATCGATCGCTTACAATCGCTTCGACATGACGTAAACAAACGTTCATAACTTCCGTATCCTTGTGTCTACTCCAACGAAACAATGATTTTCCAACTCCTCTTGAGCAGGCGAATAAGATGATATCCAGGGTTTTACTGTTAGTCCCTTCCTTCACTAAGAAAGCGCTCAAAAAATTTACGAAATTTTTCAATAATACACAAGTATTTCACCCAATGTATTCAATGCTTTATACTGTAAATTTAGGCTTGTGTGATTGTGTCGGGTTTTCGCAGATCCGGTCACGTATGTCAATTTATTTAAACATAGAAACATACATGTTGGAGAAAAGGCTTTTGCTGGAAGCATTTTTACAGTGTAGTAAGTAGCTTATACCAACGTTGAAACCGGGTCACTACTGCTGACCCGGATGACCCGGATAGCAATCTGGGTCAGACCCGGATGTGACCCGGATTAATTAAAGCCGAGACGTGTTTCAGCTAGTCTCGGGTGAGCAAACGAGTCTACATTTTGAGCGTTCGATTCGTGTTGAGTAAATATTGCAACTTCAGCCTAGCTGTAGGTTGAAGACCAAAAAAAAAAAAAAAAAAAGGTCTTCACCTACTGACAATAGCTACCCCTCACCATAGATACCCTCAGTTTCGTGCTACATACTGCACTTACTAACAAATAGGCGTGGCTGAGCATATGTTGGTAATGCGATAAGTGGGCGTGGCTCACGAAAAAGCTACGCGATAGCGTTTATAAGTTCCACGTCGTCAAACGAACAATTTCGTTTCTCACGTGATCCAATCCGGGTCAGACCCGGATAAATTGTAAACCGGGTCAGACTCGGATGACCCGGAGAAAATGTGACCCGGATGACCCGACCCGGTTTCAACGCTGGCTTATACTGTAGTATTTGATAGTCTCTGACATTGACACAGGTAAGAGCGGAAATGTCAAGGAAAATACCGATGTAACTGTCCAATATTTAATTGCACACATGCCGTTAATTGTGTACATTTCTAATTGCACCTCGCTGTTTGTAGGTACAGTATATAACTATACATTTTGTGCACGTATATGTAGACTATGAAATTATAGATAAAACTAATGGTACCTTTGAAGATGCTGAGCTTTCTTTCTTGGTAAGCCATCCACTGAAGAGTCCCTATGGAAACAATATACATATATGTATGTAAATATGCAACTCGTATATAATAATACTGTCAAAATTTCAGACTTATATGAAAGCCCTATTTACTGCACACATAGCTATACTGCAGCTTGAGTTGTACTATAATATTATAAATACTTTTGTACTATAATAACATACTACAACACATTTAAGGTAAACTACAGCAACTGAAATTACGATACAACATAAACTTTATTTTGACGCATATATATGTACTGTATAATTACACAAAGCAATTGAAATACCTGCAAACCACTACTGGTGTTATGTGGTCCCATGTCCTCTTCTTCACTATCGTTACTGCAACTGTTAGGATTGGACTTCCCTTTTGTTACAGTACTCACTAACTTAGGAACAGCTTTTACATATGCTTGTTTTGTTGATACTTGATGCTGCTTCTTTAAATCTGAATTTAGCTGCACATTTTGCTCCTTGGATGATGTAGCATTACCAAGTTTGTCTGTAGATGCTACTGCTAATGATGATGATGGCATCATTGAAGTTGCCATTGTACCACCTTGGATTGCACTGTTGGTAGAAGCCTCATTGCTTGGCGCAGCAGTAATTCCTTGTTTCTTAATGACTTCATCTTGATTCTTAATCGATTGCTTTTGTTGAGGAAGAGATTTTCGCAAGTGGGGCATGTTAGACTGTAAAATAGAACAAAACTCTATTCAAATATTGTAATAATATATACACTTACCCTAATAAAACATAACATACAGCTGGAAATTCCAGGGACCAAACTTTCATGAAACTGTGTAACAAACAATTGTTGTGTGTGTGTTTTTTTTAATTCCCCAAAGCCTAGAAAATATTTTTACATTGTTTTGCTATAGTTACGTATATGCACCTCAAACATTTTACTGCTATATATTTTCGCAAATCTACCATTACTCAATAAATTCGTAAAAGTTTTGTTTCTTGAAAATACCAAGGTACAGTTGAACCTCTCCAATACGACATCTGCGTAATCCAGAATCCTCTCTAATCTGACGAAAACGTCATTTATCAACACTTTTGTATACAAAACAACCTCTGTAATCTGACACAAAATTTTGATTCCATTGTTTTGACCTTTGTAATCCAACAGAGAGTAAAAGCAGCACCAATCACAGAAAATATTTTTTGAACAACCGAAGCATTTATTTTGTTGACCAGAATAGAAAAAAAGTTGTAATATTTGCAAATTCTAAAATTAATTCATGTTAAAAACTTTGTGTGATCTGTTTTAACTGTAATTTACTGCATAATCTGACATAATTCTAGATATTGTACAATGTTGGATTACAGAGGTGACTTGATAATCCAACAATCTCCTTAATCCAGCAAAGTTCATGGCTCCCATTGAGCGTCGGATTAGAGAGTTTGACTGCAGCTACATGTAGAAACTGTACACTATTCAAATTGAAACACGGGATTCTAACTGAACAGTAATAGTTACACTAGACAGGCACCCACAGCCGGCCAAAGTCTACACACATCTAGTTTCCTGGAATTAGTTTGAGAAAACCATGTGTCTGCATTCGGTAGGTCTTTCCAACACCCATGTGAGCAAATAAGCTTTGAGTTACAGAAAATAAACTTTCGTTCAATGAATAAAAACTTTTAACATACAATATTGAAGGTTAGCTTCCTGTATTTGTGTTTACTTGAAGAGGGTGAGGCCGGTCACTTCATCAATATGAAGCAGCTTAGTAGGGACTTTCCTATGACCTGTATCAACCTAAAAACAACATGGCAGGCTTTGAAAGCTACCGCATACTTTCAAGTTGAAATGCAGGGAAAACCCCTTGTACGCGAATGAAAATTGTGACCTGATCTTGGAAAACCTACCTTCTTGGCACATTGGTCAATTTTCTGTTTTATAGGTTAAATGAGGCACTGGGTGTTTATCTATCATTTTAGCTTGACAGCTTTAAGCATTTCAAATTGAGATACATATGGTTGATTTACTGTCCAATACATTACAAACTTGTAATGCATTGAGTTGTGTGAGAGATTAAGTGTGACATATCACATTGTTGACAAATACTTCCATTCCTACCATCTAAATACAGATTTCTGATAGTTAAATCAAGTAAACTATTCCAAAATAGTTAACAAACAAATGTAAGTAAACATTGGAAATTGTACATTGGAGTTGGGACCATAGGATTAAAACAAGGCTACAAGGCTATACCTTTAGTTATACCAGAGGACATTCACTTCCTATACCAGTCATACAGAGTATGGCCATAACCAAAGTAGGGATTAAACGTCCACTAGTATAGCTGTGAGTGTTAGATAACCTCCCTTGTTTCAACTGCTTTTATTTCTATGATTCCTACTTAAACGTACTGTATTATTTATAACATTTGCTTGTACAGTACACTGTACTTACATAAAGTACATTACAAACCTTTAAAAATGGTATCAGATTAGGTGGGTGTGTAAAGTTCAGATCCTTCTGAATACTTTCAGCAAACTGTTCCTCACTCATTGCACCAGCCTACATTCAATACATCATTGTAAAGTCTCTACTATCTCAGAGTGGAGAGTCAAAAAGGATCCGACAACTGCACAGTGCATATACATATAGTTTACAACAAGGAAAACTCTGTGGTAAATAAATTATTGTAATGGCAAATTCTCCAAACCAGTGGGCTATTTTGTTATTAAAAACCTGGGGCTCACTTTGACACGTTCACCTATAAATCAAACTAGGAGGTGGTCTACTAGGATGCAATGCTAAAATCACATATATGTGACCAGATTTGTGAAAATGAGTTTATAGCTTTTCCAATTACATGTAGCTGGCAACCAACCATAACTTGATAGTCTCGTCCCCAGTTTTCCATGCACTCGATCATGCGAAGGTTGTCTGGTGACAACAGTCTAAGCTGCATTAATAAAAATATTTATTTTATCAGCTTAGTATTTATTTGCTATTGATTATTGTTCTAAGTCAAATTTCAAAAACTAAGCTTTCATAAATTGGCTTTCATTAGTCACGCCAACAAGTTTTGTAAAGGAACACTTTTTTAAGCAGCTGGAAAATTTATTCATTTTGTATGTAAGCATGAATCGACACAAGTACCTCACAATTGTAGCAAAGGGCCAAGAAGTTGGACGAAAGTTACCAAACGACTTTCGCATAATAAACTGCTGAAGACAAGACTAACACTGTAACTTGACTTGTGAATAAGGTACCAGCTTGACATTTACTAAGTATCCCTAACATTAGGTAACTTAAAGGCTGTAACACACGTACCTTCAGTGCTGGACACTATAAAGCAGTAATTAACCAATAATAAGAAAGATTACATCATCGTACAGTACGTAAATGTCCCTACTGTAAACCTTTGTGGTCCCTACTGTATACTAAGGACCACAAAGGTTTGGGTGTGGCCCCTGAAACAACATTACTCAAAAACCAGCCTCACTTATCCCTCATGACCATGTGGCAGTATTGGTTAGGTAAAACTAAGAACATTCAGATTGACCCAAAACACTTTCATAAAGTTGATACGAATATTTAACAGAATTTTCTAGTGACTTATTGACTGACTGACTGAGTAACTGATGCCTTCAGACAAGTGTAACTCAATAACAGCTAAGGCTACGGGCTTTATTTCTTCACTGTTCGATGTTGCTTCGTCCTGACAGGTGCCTTTTTACCAACCACAGTATAATGCATGCATCATGGACTTACCTTTGTCCTTCTTTGAGCACAGTAGGGATATAACACTTCTTATTGTTTTACTGTGATTTAATATCATGGACTACTCCAGCTTGTTTCAGTACTTTTTTTGATGTGCTATGGTCCCTACTCTAGTTGAAATATTTTTTTGCATATACTAATGAATGAATGAATTAATGTACACCATTGCCAACTTTGTGATGGACATGGGTAAAGGCTCGCAAAACTCTCACACACCTTTGCCTGCGTGTTGTGGTTTGTTTTGCCATGCTGTACTGTGATGTTATGTTTGTGTGTGTGTGTGTGTGTGTGTGTGTGTGTGTGTGTGTGTGTGTGTGTGTGTGTGTGTGTGTGTGTGTGTGTATGTGTGTGTGTGTGTGTGTGTGTACGTGCACATAATTATTAATGTATTTTGACTTTTATAGGGAAAGATCTTGAAGAAAACTACCGATGGTTCTTGAACTTTCATTTTAGTACTATTAGTACAATTGTAATTTAATTATGTATCACGTGATTCTTTACATAACACTATTGTTTTGTGGGTTGGGGGAGGGGCTGATGAGGGGTGGGTAACACAATGTCCGGTATTGCTGTTCAACCAGCTGGTAATGTAGCTATATCTAGGATACTCTGCTGATGCATGTCTGCATGTTCAACAGCAAATGAACAATTTCCTTGTTTTTATTTTATTTTAAGTAAAAAGGCACGAGTTTCAGCTAACTAACCTACCTGAACTTTACTATTCAGAGAGTGCTGAATAGCTGTGTTTAGTTGGATTCAGGTCTGGAAGGTTATCTGATTATTTCCTGCCTTCATCCTTAAATCCCGTACATAGATCTGTAATCTATGCATTTTGTTACTAACAGTTGTCTGGCTGAGAAACCTTACAAGTATTACAAAAGTGAAAAAGTTGAATCTCACAACTATTCTTCAAAGATGGTAAATTTAATCACGTGTGTTTTTCTGTGTGTTGTGTGTGTATGTATGCGTGTGTGTCAGTGAGTGAGTGAATGTGTGTGTGTGTGTGTAGTGTGTGTGTGTGTGTACCCGATTTTGCATTAGAAAACCAGAAAATTTGTGCTGTCTACCCCTGGCAATTTAATTAATATAAAACACTATATTTCGAATACAATTTGTATGGGTTGAAACAATAATAGAGCATTGCTTAGAGCACTGTATGCTGTTTCCTGGTTTCATTATTTATCATACAGTACAATAGTACTGTATAGTAGGGACCATACACAAAGGAGTAGGCATGGCCCATGAAATAACATCACCCAAAAACCAGCCTCAATTTTCCCTGATGACAATGAGGCAGTATTGGTTAGGTAAAAACTAAGCCCAAACAAGCTTTCAGATCGACCTGAAAAATTTTCAACAAGTTGCTATGGAATTTTAAAAATAATTTATCTAATGGAATTTTCTGAGACTGCCTGATGCCTTCAAACAAGCGTAACTCGATAACAGCTAAGGCTACAGGCTTGATTTTTTTACTGTTCGACGTTGCTTTGGCCCGAGAGGTGCCTTTTGGCATACCACAGTGCGTACAATGCATTCTTTATGGACTTACCGGTGTCCTCCTTTGTGTTCCATTCACCTTTGCTGACAGCGAAAAGTGTTGATTTCACAATAGCATGTGATGGCTTCCCTTTGTAACAGAAATCGTCCATATTTTTCATAGTGGTTGTTTTGATTGCAGAGGTGCTTTTTGAACAGTTCTCGATTCGTACTGCTGTGTAACGGGTTAAGCATAGCCGACAACAAAGCGTAATGGATACTTCACTTTTCAGATGATAATTGATATAACTGGGGCACGCGGCACCATTTCTTTTGGTATGCATGGATTGCAGAGGTATTTTTCGAACAGTTCTAGATCCGAAATGCTGTGTAACGGGTTGAACCATAACTGACAATGAAGCACAATGGATACTTCACTTTTCATTGATATAACTGGGGCACGCGGCACCATTTCTTTCGGTATGGATTGCAGAAGTGTTTTTCGAACAGTTCTAGATCCGAAATGCTGTGTAACGGGTTGAACCATAACTGACAATGAAGCACAATGGATACTTCACTTTTCAGACGATAATTGATATAGCTGGGGTGTGCGGCATCATTTCAGATGCGGTGTGTGTGGGTTCACTAGTCATAATAATTATTTACAAAAAAAAAGTTAACAAATAAGTACACAGAAAAATTTGGAATTTTCAACTAGAGTAGGGACCATAGCACATCAATAAAAAGTACTGAAACAAGTTGGAGTAGTGCACAATATTAAATCACAGTAAAACAATAAGAAGTGTTAAATCCCTACTGTGTTCAAGATACCATAATGGAAATGCACAGTAGGGATATAACACTTCTTATTGTTTTACTATGATTTAATATTGTGCACTACTCCAGCTTGTTTCAGTACTTTTTATCGATGTGCTATGGTCCCTATTCTAGCTGAAAATTCCAAATTTTTTCTGTGTACTTGTAACTATGCTGTTCCCTTGTTTCATTACTTCTTTCTCTGATCACTAATCCAACTTAAAAAATGATAAGCATAAAATGCTTTGATCTTTGGGACCCACTAAAAGACCTGCTAGGTTTAAAAACCTGCGAACATTAAAGACGCCAGGCATTGCAAATCTCACTTTTGATTGTTGATTTGCTATGCTCTCTCAAGCATACTACAGGCTAATTGCCTGCAGTGGGCAGTCACCCAAGCCAACATGACTTTGACTGTTGTAAGCAAGCTTAAAGCAATTCGATTATGGGAAATACTGTATAAAATTGTAGCTACGATTGTCAGGATGAACGGAGAAGTCCTGTAATATCACGGAAAACTCTGTTTTAGTTCCAATCCATTTTCTAGTTTTGAGCATTTTGTCAATTAAACCGTGGATAAATTTTCCCAAAGACCTAGATGGGTAAGTTTCTTTGTGGAATGGTTATTTTGTGATATGTGTAATGTGGGTGTGGTTTGTACACAAAACCAAGCTGGTCTTTATACTGATGTTGTGTCATAAATACAACTTGTGACAACTCGTTGTCATTGTAGTCACTCAAGCCAACTGTACATTAATGCACCTGTTCTCCACACTGCTGTGATGCCATGGCACATACAATGGCAGCAACAGGTAAGTTTCATTGTAAAGACAATTGTATTCACTAACATCTGTCTAAGTGCTAGCTTCAATTTCTCTAGCTCTTCGATGAAAATATGTTCTATCTTCCGCATTCATGTTAAGATTGTGACGATTTTAAAACGACATCTAATCCAATCCCACAATAACTCCATCTATATTCCTATATAAAACGCCAACGTTTTCTAAGTCGGTTAGAAACCATGCCCTCAGATCTGTGTTTTAAAAACCCCAGCTTTGCCTCAGTTTTTAAAATACATGAAGATA
Organism: Dysidea avara; assembly: GCF_963678975.1. Classification (NCBI taxonomy): domain Eukaryota; kingdom Metazoa; phylum Porifera; class Demospongiae; order Dictyoceratida; family Dysideidae; genus Dysidea; species Dysidea avara. Next base: position 53,468,232 of record NC_089273.1, read on the forward strand.
AGTTTCTAATCTATACTTAAGCCAGCCTTTATAGAATATAGTAACACCAGGAGTTCATAAGCCCGTAGGGCGAGGAGTATACGACCAAATAGCAAAATCTAAATTAACGTAGGCGATCCACTGTCATAGCAACCCTGTATCTAATAATAGTAACTATCTATTTATTTGATATACCGTATACAGGTATATTTGTTTTCTTTGCACGAGAATGGCAGATAGAGCCCTGTACGTCTTCTCAGGTGAAACGGCCCTCCTCTCAGATAGATACTCCTAAGATACCAAGGGTTATGTGAATTACGGTTGAAATAATTCTGTATAAGGTGATTTTATTTATAGTAGAGCTCGTTGCCATGCCACTACTCCTACGTTAATTTAGATTATGCATTTTGTACTATCGGTATGGTCGTTGTATACTCCTCGCCCTACGGGCTTATGAACTCCTGGTAACACATAGCAATCTTTCTTTACAATGATCGACACATGACCTCTTGCCAGTATGAAAATCCCTATTTCTGACAAGTAATCAAGTTTGTTTAGCCATACATGTACATACTTACAAGGACATGTTGGACATGTGACTGAATTTTATCTTGCACATCTTTTGATCTACCATCAGCAAGCTTTACAAGATTTTTTAGAAATTGCCTGAGTTTTGCTTCGGCTGTTTTGGAATCATCATAGGACATATTAATGCCAGTTGTACTGCAAGGTCCAGCTTTCAGTTTGTCCACTGGTGTCGCGCAGGTACGGCAAGACTGGGTGGGTAGCAACAATCCGCACTGCATAATAAACAATACCAGTGCTACAATATTCACGATGCACTGTACCAAAGACATGACGCTAAAAGAACTCAAAACTAACCTCGGAACTAACAATACTGTTACAGATCACGCCAAACCTAGTGCCAAACACACCGGCACTGTCAAAATGAGCGGGTAAAATGTATCCTAATAGTTTCGTATTCGCATGTTATGTAGCTAGCCTCGCGTGGCCAGACAGCTTTTTTTTTTTTTTCCGTGTATTTGGTGGGGTTATTCAATTAGGGGTCCCCAGAGGGGATAGCTCAGAAGTAAACAGCTATTGGAGTTGCACCAGACCCTTTTCCCCACCCAATACAGTGGCGGATCTAGGATTTTTAAAACGGAGTGGCTATTCGCACGGTCACGTACTAATAGCTCCGTGCTATTCGCACGGCAGTCACGTGATGTTATTATTTTATGGATAGTACACGGTTTATTTAATTCGAAAACTACACCTGGCTTTGAGCAGGTTTTTTCACGTTTCTTTCTGGATCTTTTTTGTCAGATGCCAGATGTTTTGTGTAGGAGACGAGTTCGCTAGTTACAATGACCTTAAAGACAAAGTTTCTGTGTTTGAAAGAACTGAATTTGTCCAATTGAACGTTCAGCGATCTAGAACAATCGACTCAGCAGTGAGACGTGCACCATCGAAGGTGTACAATGAAAATCTAAGGTATACAGAAATAGATTTTGTTTGCTCACAAGGAGGGAAAAAGTTCAAGACTGCATCTAAGGGTGAACGGCCGAATCAATGGTAAGTGTGTTTGTTTTACTGCCGTGTCTCAATTGTCCTCAGCGACATTGTGATTTGACAATTAATTCCCAGTGAATCCTTGTGCCAGAATCACTGACTCTTGCTTGTCAGGTATCAGAGAAAACTTCCAATGTTTGAATTGAATTCTGAACATTGTCATAATTTCTCAAGAGTTACACACCCCTCAACATCTTTTGGTGCATGGTGGAATGCTTTTAAACCACAGTTCAATAACTAAATAAGGGGTCTAAGCAGTAGTCCTAATGGCTTCAAAGATTTCCAGAAATCAAAATACAGTATACTCTTGTTTATCTACTCTGGAATGCCCATGACTGTTCTATTAGAGTATTTTACTGTAAATGTACATGTATAGGCTGCAAAAATACACTTTGTCTGAAAACATTTGTGTTCAAAATTTAGATAATTAACCTAGGGTTCTTTGTATCCTAATGGAACAGTCACCTCATTTACAAAATGTCATGATAATAATAGTGTTTTTGATTAACTGCAATTGCTTTTGCTTGCAGGAGTCTAGTCCAGACAGTGAAATCTATATGCATTTCTTTTATAGGACTTTTCAGAGGGAGTGCCCATTCTCTTTAAAACTGAGTTGCAGTCGTGATGGCTAAGTATTAGCTGTGTGGCCAGTGGTCAATGAACACAATCATGAAATTAGTGAGGTAATGTCATGTAACACTTATACTGCGTCGTATTTGTAGAAAGTTACCTATATTAAGGTTTATACTTTTTCGCAAATATGTAAAGTAGCTTAACAACATTTTCATAGCACCCCTTGTTTTGATTAGACAGAATCAAACCTTAAAAGTGACTTAAGAGCAGCCAAAACATTTCCAAGATTTGCTATAGAATTTTCTAATGATTGACAGTTCGTTCAGATTAATGTAAATCAACAACAGCTAGGACTATGGGTTTGATATTTTTAAATTACTGTTAGATATCACTTTAGTGCCTGTTGGCATACTATTGTTAGTGTAATACAAATAATGCATACATCATGTGTCATAATGATAGCATAATAGTATCTTAAGTCATGGGTATAGCTTTAAATAAGGATTGAATGTCCACTAGGATATCTTCAGGTGTATGGTACAGATTTAGCAGATACAATTTTAGAGATATTTGCCAAGATCTAATCTCATTTTTAGATGTGGTTGTGGGCCTAACACAAAGAAGAGTGAATTATTATCGAATCAATTTCCAATATCAGAATACATTTTATTATCAAACGTGTGCTATATACTATATATTGAAGATGGCTTTGCATGTGTCTGAACAAATGGGTGTTAGTTTTTAAGCACCCACTCCTCATGTTATTTATCAACTATACACAGCGTACTTATATAAACATCCAGCATTGCATTGCACTATATTAGTCTGGGTTATATTTTCTACATTGTATTTGTTATGCTGCTTTAACTATAATTTTGCTTTTAGAACACATTTAGACACTATCCTAAGCAACGGAGAATGGAGGGACAACTGCTTGAAGAGACTGAGAACATGTTAAGTGTTAAAGGAAACAAAAAAATGGTTCAGCAATATATCGTTGAAAAGGCTGGCAAAGTTGTTACTCTGAAGGACTTGCAAAATATAAGTGACAGGATAAAGGACAAATCAGTTGTTAGTGTTAACACACTTGTTGATGAAATGAGAAAAATTGATGGTAAGAATTACAGGGATCATAAAGTAACAACCTTTTGCATAAAAGCCAGTGTTTCCCATACATTTGTGGTCTGTATCAAAAGTCACCTGTCTAATGCATCTCTAATGCATACATTCGTTTTCAAAAAGAACTTAGAAAAGTAGGTACATGTCCACAGTCAACCTTTGTGGTTGGCTGTTGGCACACACCTGGTTTAATAATTGATCCACAAAATAAAACCAGATAATTGAACTGCATACATAGTTGAAGTGTTGCGACGATGTGCTGTTTTCTAGTATTTAAGTTATAGCCCTTTTATGTATGTATGTAGGTACGCATATGTACATAGTGTACATATCACTATACATGTACTTTCAATATCTGTGTAGGTGCTATTGTTGAAGTGTCCAAGGATGATAATAATGTTCTTGCAAGTATATTTTTCCAAACTAAGTCTTGGCAAAACACATATGAACAGTTTCCGGAGCTGATTTTGATTGATGCAACTTATAAACTGAATAATCTGAATATGCCATTGTACATTATCATGGTTGTTGATGGCAATGGAGAAAGTGAAGTGGTAGCACTGTGGCTGGTAGTTAATGAGGACAAGGTTACAATCAGCCGTATGATGGATAGTTTTGTTAAGCACTGTGATATTTCTAAGGTGAGGTGCATAATGGCTGACAAAGACATGACAGAAAGAGACGTTATTACAGAAAAGATCCCAAGTGCAGCTTTGATGATATGTTTATTTCATACACTAAGAACATTTCGTCGGGAGATCACCACTGAAAAATTGAACTTTAGTGCTACTCAAAGAATCACAGTTTTAGAGGTCATCTCTAAACTTGTTTATGCCAGAGACGAGGATGAGTACTTTTTTAAGTATTATCAACAACTAAAGGAAACCAAGCTTACAGCAGTGATTGAATATTTTGATACTAACTGGCATGACATTAGGGAGCAATGGGTAGAAGGGCTTAAACGGGAATCATGCCATTATTTGAACAGTACCAACAACAGGCTGGAATGCATAAATCAGAAGATTAAAAGTGTTGTTAGCAAGCATTCATCTGTTTTGAATTTCTTTCAAGATTTGATGAAATGCTTAAATTCACTGGCTTTGGAACGGGATCATCGTGCTGCTATGATTTTTAAGAAGACACCTGTGAATTTATTCCCTGGACATAATTCCCTTTCTGAGTATTGCGAGTTGTTAACACCTTATGCATTTTCATTTGTTGTAAAACAATTTGAATTATCCAAAAAAGTGGAGAGCACAGAAAGGTTAGATGGTGATACATGGACAATCGTTATCCATTCCAAAGGGAAAAATTTGAATACATCAGACCATCATTGTAACTGTGGATTTAATACGGCTATGGAGCTACCATGTAGACACATTTTCTCATTTCGCAATTATGCTAAACTCGATGTTTTTGAGCCAACGCTGTGTGCTAAAAGATGGACTCGTAACTACTATAAGAGTAGTCATCGTGTCTTCATTTCTAATGCTCATAAGTTTGTTGATGTGAAGGTCTCTACTGTGGACAGTTTACCAACTAAAAAAGTCCTATCTCAGCATGATAAGTACCGGAAAGTTTTCACAATATCACAAAAACTGGCTAATTTGGCCTCCTACATTTCAACACGAGAATTTTCTTATGCTGTAGAGTGCTTGGAGAATATTGTAAAGGCTTGGGAACAAGGGAAAAGAGTGACTGTTCAAGTTGTTGATGCAAGCTCTGATGTAGTGGAACAAGATGACAATGACTTAACCAACACTGATGAATCGTTAACTAATTTTGCTGATCTGGAGGATTCAACTTCTGCTAGTTTCTCTGCTATTGCAACTGATGCCCCTTGTGACAATGGTTGGGACTCAGAGTCATCCCCAATGGATTATGACCATAGTTGTGTGAATGATACTTCAGTAGCAGACTGCAACATGATCAGTCACAATTACAGTAGTCTTCATTGTGTCAATAACCCCAATGATCACAGTCATGCAGAGAAGGATTCTAATGATCACAGTCATGTCAAGAAGGACTCCAGTAATTGTGTTGATGTCAAGAAGGATTCTAATAATCATGGTCGTGTCAAGATGAACCCTGATGATCACAACCATGTCAAGAAGGAATCCAGTAACCGTCGTCATGCCAAGAAGGACTCCAGTAGTCATGTTGATGTCAAGAAGGACACTGATGATCATGGTCGAGTCAAGGTGAACCCTAATGATCATAGCCATGTCAAGAAGGAATCCAGTAACCATCGTCATGCCAAGAAGGACTCCAGTAATTGTGTTGATGTCAAGGAGGACTCTGATGATCATGGTCATATCAAGATGAACCCTGATGATTACAGTCATGCTGAGGAGGATTCCAATGATCACAGTCATGTCAAGAAAGACTCCAGTAATCGTGTTGATGTCAAGAAGGACTCTGATAGTCACGGTCATGTCAAGATGAATCCAAATGATCACAGTCATGCTAAGAAGAGATCTGATAATCACACTTGTGTCAAGAAGGACTCTAGTTATCGTCTAGATGTTAAGAAGGATTCTGATGGTCACGGTCATGTCAAGATGAATCCCACTGATCACAGTCATGCTAAGAAGGATTTCAATGATCACAGTCAAGCTGAGAAGAGCTCTATTGATCACAGTCATGTCACAAAGGACTCCAGTAATTGTCATCATGTAGTCAAGAAGGAATCTGATGGTCACAGTCATGTCAATCCCAATGATCACAGTTGTGCCAAGAAAGACTCCAGTAGTTTTCGTCATGTCAAAAAGGACTCTGATGATCACGGTCGAGTCAAGATGAACCCCAATGATCTCAGTTGCACCAAGCCTAACTCCAATAATCACAGTTGTATTAAGAACTCCGATGATCATTGCCATGTCAAGATGCATTCCAGTAATTGTGTTCACATCAGCAATGACTCTGATAATCCCAGTCACAAAAATGATTCAGCGGCTGCTGATTTTAACAGTGATCATAGTGATGTCAAAGAGGACTTACTGGTAAGTTCACAGAAATCCATTGATCCTACTGACTGTCAAATTATCAGTGATGATGAAATTACGGATCTCAATTCAATAAAATTGCCACTAAAAATCAAAAAGAGAGGTAGACCTAAAGGTGCAGATTTAACAGTAATAGGATTGCCAAGAAAGAAAAAGTGCACCATGAAACCAATAAAATTTTTAAAGAAACCTTGTCTGGAACGGGATAAACAAATACTTAGCTAGATGTTACCTGATGAACTGGTAAAGAAAGCTCTTTCAGGTGAAAAGATAGGACAAAAAGAAATTATTAGCGATGCTCAACTTTCTCCAAGTCTGCTTGATGAAAATGCCAACTGGGTGTCAGTTCAGCAATTTTTTACAAAAGCAGCTTGGGTAAAGGTAGCAGACATGATAGCTGAGTTAGAGAAGAATCCTCAGTGGAAATGTGGAGTTTGTCACAAAGACATATCATTGACACCATCAATTGTATGTGAATCTTGCCTGGTGTGGTACCATATTAAATGTTCTGGCTTAAATGTTGCCCCCAAAAAGGCAGAGTGGTTTTGTCGGTTATGCTATGCTACTTGTTCTACTGATGTATTGAGAAACAATGAAAGTAATGGAATTAAGGTAAAATTCTGCATTTGGCATAATAGTAGCCTTGTATATGTTAAATTGGGCTTGTATATAATGATGTTTTTCTTTGTTTACTGTAGGATGTTACATCAGTATCACAAAATGGGCAACACAAAGGGAATTCAACAAAGCAGACTAGGCGACGGAAAAGAAAAATGCTCCAGGGCCCTTCTTATAGACATGATGTGGTTCAAAGATTTAAACATTTGGTTCATGACATTAAGCTGGTGAGAAGCTTGGAGATGATCACATTAATGCCATCAATCAGCTACTGTATGATAAATTCAAAGATTTCCAGGGCTTGTCCACACCTTTACTGGGTCTAAAACTATCATTTCCAAAGTTTGACTGGTTGGCAGGATTTGCAGGATTCGCCTATTTTCAAATTTTACACACGGGTGAAGACCACTGGATTACAATTAAAATGAATTCAGACCATGAAGTGGACGTATATGATAGTGTTTTTTTGGAGCCAAGTTACAATACATTAAAACAGATTGCTTCCATCGCTCAATGCAAAACGTCCACTATAGAGTTAAACTTAGAAAGGGTACAAGTGCAACGAAATAGTACTGATTGTGGTGTATATGCAATCGCCTTTTTAACTGATTTGTGTCATGGAAAAGACCCAGCATCTTGTCAGTATGCTGGGATTGTAGAATTACGTAATCATCTTATAAGTTGTCTAGAGAATGGTCAATTGTCACCATTTCCATCAACAGTCACTGCAAAGAAAAAGCCGTTAGTCAAACAGCTTAATGTGTACTGTTGCTGCAGGCTACCACGTGCAATAGAACATGTAAAACATCCACCTGCTGAGGAAGCTACAGCAATGATTAAGTGCTACATTTGTGACAATTTATACCACTACTCTTGTGTTGGCATCACTTTGAAAGAGGCAAAGAGAATGAATACTATTAGAGAAATGTGGTTTTGTGACTATAAGGGATGCGAGGATGCATTTGGTGATGTTTTTGACTCAGACTGACTCCTATTGATTTACTTAATCTGCAACTTTACAGTGCATGTGTATTAGCTATTTTGTAAATCTACGTATTAGTTTTACCGTATCAGTTTATAAACTCTTATGACTAACTGATTAGCTATGAACTTCTGTGTGACTGCAAGTTGGGTAGATGTGTCTTTAAGACTCAGAGACATGCTTGCACGTCGTACAGCGATGGCTATTTAAGTACACAACCCGTACAGGGAGTGGTGTATAGCAGAGAGAACGGGTGTCCTTGGACTCGCACGATCAAATTTGGTGTCGTATCCATTATACTTCCCGAATGCACGTATATACACACCCCGAAGATGTACACCATAGTAAAGGATCTATATGCACACACATGCAAACTGCATCTGCATTCTCTTAGTAACCGTGCGAATAGCTCTGAGCGAGATTCTGTACTAATTGCACGGTCACGTACGAATAGCTCCGTGCTATTCGTACGTGACCGTGCGAATAGCAACTGCCTTTTAAAAAGGGGTTTCTGAAAGTTGGTAGCTGTAGCTGAATAAGGCATCTGATGACATTTCTCCAAAAATATTGAGACTTTAGAAGTTCTAAGATCGAATTTTTAGTTACTAATTTCAATAAATCTAATGCTTTATGACCGCAATCTGTCTGGTATTGCTGTGACCGCAATCTGTAGCTTTGATTGCTCTATTAGAGTAGTTACATGACTGCTCTATTAGAGCACACAAAACAAGCTGCTAGTAAAGCCACCAGAATTAATGCATTCCTACATCGTAATCTTTATCAATGCCCTCCCACAATTAAATGTAATATTTATAAAGCAATGGTTTGCCCTATTATGAAGTATGCTTCCTCAGTCTGCATGGGACCCACATGCACACATGTGTTAACATTAATCAATTAGAAGCTGTACAGAGATCTGCCGCAAGAATGTGCTATAAAGACTTTTCTAGATTCTCCAGTGTTTCCACAATGTTAACTGATCTTAATCTACCCACCTTGCAGAGCAGAAGGAAAAAATTGAAATTACAAATGCTGTATAAAATCATTCATCGTTTAGCTGATATTCCAGATGATTGTTTAACTCCCGTTCTCTCCTTTTTACGAAGTGGCTATTTTAATCAACTAAATACTAGAGTGGACAGCTTTAAATTTTCCTTCTTCCCTAAAACTATGGAATAATCTACCCCAGAACATTGTTAACGCTCCCACATACACTGAGTTTTGTAATGATTTGGACACTTCTATAATTACACCTGCATGTGCATTATAATCATACATGATTCCTGCACAGTACACAATATAACAATATAATTTAAATTTTTTTTAAAGTATCTCGATCGTTTTTAATGCAGTGAGAGATGAAAAGTCTTGTGAAAAGTGAAGTGTTGCTGAGGGTTGCCTATAAATGGTGTCAGTTAAGTGCAACTAGCTACATGCATACTACTGAAATACAGTGGTATATAGTTATTTGCTATTACAAATTGTCAGTGTAACAATGTTTATGTGCCACTGAGCTAAATTTAAGAGGGGTTTCTGTCGAAACCCCAGAAACCCCTCTAGATCCGCCACTGCAATACACGGAAAAAAGCGGTCTGGCTACGCGAGACTATTTAGCTATGATTCGGGCTAGCATTAGTTACATGAGTTATGTTAACTGTTTTATGCAACTATATAGGTACTTATTTAACTTTCCCTTTGTTGTTTAGGCTCGCGTTTAGGCCTGTACTTTGATTGCAAAAGCGAGTAAGACTGTCAATTACTAGCAAACTGAACTTGTACAGAAAAGAATGAACGCCAAATGCGACAAAAATCAGGTAAAATTTTTATTCAACATCGATATTTTGAATTCGATAAAAATCGTTACATCTATGTTTCGTAATCGAAGTTACAGCATCGAATCGATCTGATCGATGTTACAGCATCGATCTAAAATCGTGCGTCGATGCCAAGCTTGGTCGATGCAGAATCGATGTGTCAAATTCTAATAATTTTTTTCTAATCAAGATTACAAGTAGAAATACACGTACATATTTAAATGGCCGTTGATATTTAACCGGTCATTGCAATTTAACCGGTCATTGCAATTTAAAAAAAAACTTGGAAAAAATCGTGACACAAGAAGGTTTAAGAAACGAAGAAAGAAAGTGTGACGTGACCTAGACTCGAACCCACACATTCAGGTTTAGAATACCAATGCTCTACCACTGTACCACCGGTGCTTGCTGGATACTCTTTTTGTTTTTGTACTATTTAAGGCCACACCAAGTCAAACCTTAGTTTCTGGTCACCCGCCCGCATGGAAAACTGGAACCCCAGTTTATGAGGACTATTATTAATATTACAAGCGCTTAAGTGTACGTGACCAAGGACAGTGATTTTTAAACACTGCAAAAGATCGAGATACTCTAATAGAGCAGTCAGGGATTCTAATAGAGCAGTCACACTACCCTTAACTCTAATACTAGAATAGACAGATACTTGTCCTTGATTAGCTATATAGCTAGTTATTAGTAATGCTTCTGTTGCCGGCCAGTAAGTAACTTCAGTACAGTATGTATGTAGCATTGATCACTAGCCTAATGATCAGATATAGCTACCATAGCTTTAAATTTTCCTAACAATTCAGATGTAGTTCTCTAATGATTAGTCTAGTAACTCTTCTAGTGGATCTAAACTTGGACTTCCTTATCACTGATCACTGATATACTGACTAGAAATCCGGTAACGTTTGGTGAGCTCAAACTTCAACTTTTCCATGGTTACATAATTGCAAGTATGGTCCTAAAATAGCAAGTGCATGACATCCCTTAGTTAAAACATTAACTTAGCTTTCCCACATGATCACTGAAAAACACTAGCCTGGAGCACTCAACAACTCTACTCAAAACTTTGACAGCTACTTTACTCAAGGTTTACTGTATAGAAGGCTGGAAACGCATGCATATATAGTTGGCTAAGACTTCACATTTGAAAGAGTTTCTGATGATGTGTTAATATAGCTTTGGATTATTATTAGCTAGCTAATAAATAATAATTTCCTGACATAGCTAATGAAACATTTCATTTGTAAAGCAAAAGTAGCTACATGAGCAGACCTTTCCTTAGTGTTAGCTACACATTGTTGTGCTCAGCAGTGTAGCTAGCCATCAACAATTTTCCTGGTATATTTTGCAGAAGCATAATTAACTACTTATGCTATAAGAATGTTGGTTAAGCTTGGTTGTAAACTCAATATGAAATGGGTAAATTGAGCAAAATTAATAACATTACAGTATTACTGGTGTATATGTAAGAGTCTATGATAGCCCTGAAGTCCTGATCATCCGCCCGCCCGCATCCTTTTGTTGGTTAGGGAGTGACCAGAAACTAAGGTATGACTTGGAGTGGCCTAATGTTACAAATATAAAATACTATATAGTCTAACTATACCAGTGAAGAAGAAACCAAAGCTGAACCCGACCCTAACCCTAACGCTAACCTGACGTTTGCCTGTTAAACATAATGATGACTTTCACTGCCTGTATGAAGGTAAGTTTTGGGCTAGGGTTGGCCCGGCTTTGCCGGGACGCTCGCTTCGCTCGCTCCAACCCTAGCTCGCCGCCTCGAACTCACCCAAAAACTTACCTTCATACAACTAGTGTGTTTGATACTAGAGTTATAGGTGACACTTCCCAACAAACGACCGGCTAAATAAATATTTGAACCGTGACCGGTGACCGGCTAAATATCCACTTCGTATTTAAATCGCGAATTTTAAAGTATCACTTTAAGCTGGCAACTTTAAGCGTCTTAAAAATAATCCAGGAATACAAACTTGTGAGGTGTAGGCTACCGTAAACTCGGCCAGAGTGTGCGAAGATTGCACAAACAGGTACGAGACGCATATAACGTCGTTATCTTAAATCTTAAATCTTAACTTGAATCAGGGTTGTTATGTATTGGCTGGTGGAATATTTCTAAATAAAGAGCGCCAAGTCCAGGGACCATTAGTTGGTTCAGGTTGCTTAATGTCATTTGGGTAATCCTGCTGCTCACATTAAGTGAGGTGAGGAAGTTGAAAGCTCTGGTGTGCACATGGTAGTCTCGTGTGACCAGACATTGGGCAGGGAGAAGAAAAAGGACAATCATATTAGTTTTAGTAGTTATGTCCAGGGTTGGCCTAAGCATTCTGCAGGCCCTAGGCAAAGCCAAAGTTAGAGGCCCCCTCTAACAGTCAAAGTTATTGCCCATTTGTAGGGCCTTTGTACACATTTATAAGCTTGTCATGCTATACAGCATGGCTCTATGTAGCTACGCTAGCTATAAATGTATGTATAGCTGCTGTTTTTGCAGCTTTGTTTCTATCCTAGAAGTGTTTGTGTAACTTATTATAGTATACAGATATCTTTACAGCTCTATAGCACTGTATGGCAAACTTCCAGCTCTTCAGCTAGCTGATCTTGAGACCTTTGCTGTAACCATAGTGTTAATTTCCACTCAGTGTAGCTACTACAGAACCACGCAGTTGCACCAAATCAGAGGCATGAAACGAAAGATGCGCCAAAGTAGCACAGTCAAAGAGCACCAAATGGCGAACAGTCAAACCACATAACAAACCATAGTGTACACCTTTTCCTAAGTAATGTACAACTCACATGCATTGGTCGCAATACAAAAAGAAATCCATGTCTCTCCTATGTTCCAAACCGTCACAGCACTGTCCCTCCATATCAGTTGTTAAATACTCACTATGACGTGAATCAGCTCTGCAAGTGAGTAGAACAATAGAGAATATTTCTGTGTACCTTTGTTATGATGATGTAAGTGCTTGTTCTAAATGATATAAGTTGATAGAAGGCTATTCATAGCCTGGGCTCTGGTTATGTCACAAGTATGCAGTTATATAGGACTCCTTTTTGAAAGAACTACTGACCAAATACTCCACTTACCTGTGAACCATAACTGATTTAATCATTAGCTAGTAGACTTCAGAACAGCTTAGATTGGTTTGCATGTGATTTATAAACACAAATGACAACTGTCTGAAAATGCATCATGTTTCTTTGGTTAAACTGCACCTATCAGTGTCAAACCTACGCCAATTGAAGATGCAACATCCATGCTTTGCCTTATTTCTATGGCTTTTGGTGGGTACAGTTTGTTAAACCAATTGTTTCTGTGTTATGGTTGTTGGTTTTGATATTGTATAATATTAAAATTGCACTAGTTTGTTAACTTCCTTTGTTTGAGTATAGCTATGAATTTCACCAAGAGTACATAATAATAGAATTATTATGTACTCTTGATTTCACGTGTGGCTGTGACTGCTGTATTAGATAGAGTATCTCAATCTTCCCACTCAGCTGTGCAGAAGATCATTCTAGTGGGTGTGGCAAAACACTTTGTTTTCCTACAAATCTAGATTTTTGTGGCATTTTCTGATCATTTAAGGGAGTATGGCAATTTCTGCAACTTTAAAAAGTGCAACTTAGCTTCTACCCAATACTACAGTCCGTTAAGCACCTCAAATAATTTTGTGGCATACTGCTACTCCAGCTGCCAAATCAAAAACACGTCTGCAGCTGGATTTATAGCTCATTCTGAATAAAGTTGACACAGTTTTGAAAAGAAGATAAAGAGGATGGCAAGAAGTGGCCTAAAACACTTAATTCAATGGTGCTGTAAAAATTGGATATTTCCAGTCAATCAAATTCAGACAACAATTCTTGATATTCTTTTTTCCCTGCTTGCGATCCCTTGCAGATTCAAGGCATTCAACTGAGTCCAAGGGATATGTCAGCTCTATATAACAGGGCAATTGAATTACTTCTCCAATCATAAAGGACAATGTCAGGGTGATATGGGGTGATAAGGAGAAAAGGGGGAACTGTAGCCTGTGGGAAGTCACTAGCTTGCAATCCATGTTCACTTCAGTTAAAAGTTGTTTTTTTTTCAGAAAGTTCAGTACTTAAGCAGTGTAAAACTTGGTCATGATGATACATAAAGCGGCCCTGTATCAATGCAACAGGGCAGCCACCCAATACATGTGCAGTGGTAGGCTGAAAGCTGCCACACAAAGTACATTTTGCACCACATACATTCCAACATTGTAAATTGACAGCTGTGGGAAGCAGTGTGGAGAATGAAAGAGAAATGACCCAGGTTGCAGCTAAGTAGCAATCTGTTCAAGGTTATTATTACCAGACATACCAAGTCTTACGCATTGGGCGCGAGTCTCACTCATCTGCATGTAATCTCATGCTCACATGCACAGAACTGCTAATCTCACGCATTGACTCTTCTTCAAAATTTGCCATCAAATACAAGCTCCAAGTCCAACTACATGCACTTATAACTGAATACAGTAATTATACTTATAGGCACTTACTTCTATTTTTAAACATTTAAGTTATAAATAACACTAAAGTAGGCATTAAATCGAGTTTGGCGGGCTTACAAGGATGGAGTGTGTGGTAGTGCTACCATTCATTGTGTGATGGGTTCTATCTAAAACTGAAAGCTACTGAGACATGAAGTGACCACAGCTGAATTTGAGGAAAGGTAGTTTAGCAATCCAACTGCACTAATATAATAGATGCATCAAGTTGTTTATGTATTGAGGAACTACCAGCTGATATGCATTACACCATTGCATCCTGCTCTATTAACTTGTATGTTGCTTTGTCAGGGCTCAACCCAGAATGTTTTACTGGGGGGGGGGGGGGGGGTACAAAGTAAGTCGCTTCGGATTCTTGGGGGCATGCTCCCTTAAATGTAAATATATGAAATTTTACTGTGATGCCATTTAATATTGACCATTTGATTATACAACTTTGAGATCAATTAAACCTTTCTATTTCTCGAGGCTTTAAGTGTAAACCTAGGTGGGGCAATAGCTAACCCAGGGGGGGCCTGTGCCCTGCCCCCTCTCCCCTAGATTAACCCCTTTTTGTGCATGGTAACTTTTGTGCAGAGCCTTCCTAAGATAATAATGGGGACTCTATGGTGCATTAATTGTAAATCTATGTCTGGTCAGGGAAATATTACTTTTAAGTGATTGTGAACCTTGGCATCTCTGTATTACTAGGCCTAGTATTACTCATATAACCAACAAATGATCATAAATACCCAATAGCCAACTGATATTAGACTATGGCATGCATAGTATGCTTTGAAGTTTAGTTGTTAATGAGATATTTAAAATCCAATAGATCCCCACTGGTAAACTGATTAGATACCCATGACTAAATAGTTTGTCATGTGCATCACATGCTTTGCTGGATTCCAGTCACAACTGCCATCAGAAATGATCACTAGAGTGTGAAGAAAACATCACTTTTGTATTCATCCAGGAAGCCTACCAGTGAGTTATTTTAGCACTAATTCAATCAGGAAGCTGCCATTATTGGCAATGACCAGAGCCGTACAAGCCACAGTCTCAATTGGTTATTGCCCAAATCCTCCTTCGCCCTTGGTGATTACCGTATGGAGGGAAACTTTGGAGGGGGGGGGGGGGGGAATTTGGCGAATCAAGCAAAATATCACTGTTGGTGAAATAAAATTTGGCGAATTGTTAGTAAAGCGCACGCCCTATTGAATTAATTAGATCACTATTCGCCGTGCCTGAAGCGAGAACCGGAGTGTCACACCTCTAAAAAAAATAAATTAAAAAAAAAGTGTCACACCTCTCAGCTGTTCGCGCTTGGAGTCAGCCATGCTGGTAATACTATATAGACAGTAGATCTACACCATCTGGAATAGTGAATATCGTACTTAATATGGTAGGACTCGCTACTTGTCACACCCGTTTCGAGGTGAAGTTTGAGGATACCACGTGTACAGTAACTAGCTACCTAGTGAGGTAGTTGAGGCAGGCTTGGCTCTAGCGTAATGCCTGGCCCACTATCCCTTGGTCGAGTAGAAAAGTGATTAGTTTGAGGCTTGTTTGCTATTTTCTTCGCCACCAAAATATTTGGATGGGGAAAATTTGGCGAATTCAAGGTCATTCGTCAAATTTGTCAAATTTTAATGGCGCCAAAGTTTCCCTCCATGCAGTATTGTGCCATTCCTCAGGTCCCTAAAATAGCGGAGATTATTGGCAATGACCAGAGCCGTACAAGCCATAGTCTCAATCGGTTATTGCCCAAATCACCCTTCACCCTTGGTGATTATTGTGCCATAATAGCAGAGATACCTGGATTTGTGCAAAACTTATACTTAAGCAACCTGGACCAACTAATGGTTCTTTGTAACTGAGTATTTATTACATGGTGAGTTTGGTCCGGCTTTCTTTAGGCCAGCTCCTAACTTAGCTCCTACATGCAAGTTTATACCTTTCAGTGAGCTGGTTTGTGGTGACTAGATTAGATTTATAGACTGATGCAAATTAAGGAGCACTCCCATTTCCCCGCTTGTGTTAAGTTAACTGTTGGAACATAGATCATTTAATCTATGGTTGTAACTTCTGAACTTTGGGTACAGACAAGAGTTGTTTCATCAGTCTGCAGCTAGTAGTGGCACAGGTATATCTGCTACCACTGAGGTTGGCTTCCACATTAGCAGAAAAATGGGATATGGCTTATAGCTAGTGATACTTGAAGTGTAGACTTTGTTGTTTCATTGTTGAGGGCAATGTACCTGTCATGCATTATGCACCTATCAGTGTCCACCTCCCCACCTTGACGTAGGGGATTAAACAAACTCTAGTGTCAAATTTCCTAATGATGCGCTGATGAGAGATTTATCCGATTAGCCAATATTGAAATTAATGGCTGATACCAATAACCAATCCAATGTTTATGTTTATCAAAGTTTCACACATTTTGTAAAATTACCATTTTATTTTTGATGAAAACAATAGCAGTAAAGTTAATCTGCTAATACTGATATTGCTGATAAACTGTTTTCTGATTATTTACCAATCAATTGGTGTATCACTAAAATTTCTCAGTGCTGGGACAAAGAACTAGTTGAAACACTACGTACTATTTCACCACCTTTAAAGAGGGATTTCTGTAAGAGGATTGAGCTACGTACCTATAAAAAGGCTTACACTAGACTGATCCCGAGTCAATCATACAGTAGTATATGGAAAATTTCCAGTCTCAGAACCTCCAAAGATTCTTCCTTCCAAACTGTATTTTAATACCATGAATGACAAAAGTTTAGTATGACTAAAATTTGGCGAATTGAGGGAAAATATTTGCCAATTAATAGCTACTATATATCAGTAAATGCACGTATTGGTTGCATTGTAAATTTGCCAAACCTTTTTATCTGTCAATCTGCTTCGTATGCTGGTTTTTCCAAACTTAAGTGATGCCAAACTTGTGTTATTTACTAATAAAATACAATACTGGACTTCAGAATTGTTTGTGAGCTACGCTTGACCATACCTTTATAATTACACTTGGCTTTTTATATTACTTTACATTAGTAGCAAGTGATATGTACCTTTTGCTCCCTTATATTGTGTTTAGTATCCATGACTACTTATGTGTCTAGAATTGGTAATCCATAGCAGAAAGCATGGGCTTGTTTTTGCAGATTAATGGCTTACATGTGTGCTGTACTACAGTAAATAGTTGTTCTATTCTGTTGTGATGTCTTGCAAGTCTGTGTGTATGTATTTTCCACACAGAAATGGAGGCTTAACTGTTTTCAACAGTTTTGCAATACAGTCAGGTTACTAAAATTAAATTTTTTGTCAAACCTTCCATGGCCATTGTGTGTAACACACATACAAAGTTTTTGCCGTACTTTGCATTAGTGGGGTCAAACAGAAGCGTGTACTTTACATCCTTTTTGCACATCTGGCTGCACACTTCAAAGTTGCTAACCTAATCTGTTTTTTGTTACACCTACATATGTAGGAAAAGGAGTTGCTGTATTTGCAGATCATGGATTGGTGGATCATGGATTGGTGGATCATGGATTGGTGGATCATGGATTGGTGAATCATAGATTGGTGGATCATGGATTGGTGCATCATGGATCAATGGATCATGTGAAAGGTAATAGTGTGTGTGTGTTTATGTGGCCGTATATTGTCATATGATCGCTTACAGCTGGACATCCCTTTTCACTGAATGTTCACCGGTGCCTTGTGTAGCCTAGGCTATTCACTTTGGCAAATAATGGTGAGTTAATAATTTTATGTGCTTGTACCCAACTTTTTGTTTGTTTGAGCAAAAAGTTTGTTGTGCCAGTCTACCCAGCTGTATTAGTGGACCTGGCATTAGCTGCAGCATTAACTGTCAACTGTTAACGTTATGTCGCTAACTTAGTGGGTTAAATCCAGGTGAAACTTTAGATATCCTTGCGTGTCTTCACCTATGAAACATGTTATACATAACCTCCTACTTATTACCAGTCCTACACCTTGATACTGCCATCTGAGTAGTGCATCCCCAGTTTTTCAGTGGGCAGAGACAAATGTACCATACTTGCTTTAAGCATGAATAAGCTCTTCCAACCCACCAAGAATTGCCCATAACTTACATGAGCACAAGTTTAACAAATAAAGTTTAACTAACTTTGTTCAATCATTATTGAACATAATGTAGCTAAGGCCATCATTATTATATTCCTTGTTTACCGTCACTGCCTGCATCAATATTTAGGTAGCTGCACCAAATTTTAATTATTTGATTATAGGTTACGTGAATGCATGATAGACGGAGGCATCCCCCCCATGTTTTAAGGTGTTCATAGCTGCACACATATAAACTTAGCAGAAGGGTGGAAGTGCCTCCAGTCTTGTTCAATAGTGTGCATGGGTGCACAGTCCTGGCGCCGTCAAGATTGAGATACTCTTGTAGAGCAGTCAGGGACTGAAATAGTAATAGTCAAGTGTATCTATTAATCAATAATCACCTCCCGCCCGCATCATTTTTCTTCCATAGGGTGATGGGAAACAAGCAATATAATAATGATGGTCTAATAAGCAAAAAAGTTTTGGTAACTTAGTCCCTCTAAACTCTTATTTTTTATGTCAAGTATACATGTTTGTATTTGTACTGTGTGTTGATTTGTATGTATGTGTGTGAATATGTACATATCTGTGTGTTTGTATGTGAGTTTGTATGTTTGTATGTGAGTAGGTATGTAATGTATGTGTGTGTTTGTATGTATGTATGTACATACATATGAAGGCACAATGCTTTAATACGGTGTAGAATTTATTTTTAAAGCAGCAAGCCTTTCTATGAGTTGTGTATATGCATGCATGTGTGAGCACATGCATATCAGTGTGTGTGTGTGTGCGTGAGTGTATGTGTGTGTGTGTAGGCTTCGGCCTATTTTACCCAAAATGTTACCTATTATGCTTTTGAGCATTGCTAAAAATTAAGCCTATTATGCTCAAAATTATGCTTTCAAAATCAAGAGTATGCTCTAGAACTGACTGTTTTATCAGCCTTTCCTGACTGCTCTATTAGAGTAAATGACTGCTCTATTAGAGTATCTTGATATTATTTCTGCAAAGTGTGAATAGCCTACAAAGAAATGGTTTAATAAGTTTTATTACGTGTTTTAAATATGAAATGCACTAATAATACTATTGGCAGTGAATACTTGCTTTCTTTCAGGCGCGCATTATGCTCATTTTAATAAAATTTTCAAATATCGTTCCTATTATGCTGGCATTATGCTTGATGCTTTTGGTCACCTATTATGCTTTGAATTATGCTGACATAATGGCTGGTGCTTATGTGTGTATGTGTGTGGAATGTGTGTGTATTGGTGGGTGTGGGTGTATGTGTTGGTGGGTGTGTGTGTGCTGGTGGGTGTGTGTGATGGTGGGTGTGTGTAGTGTGTGTGTGTGCTGGTGGGTGTGTGTGCATGTGTAGTGTGTGTGTGTGTGTGTGTGTGTGTGTGTGTGTGTGTGTGTGTGTGTGTGTGTGTGTGTGTGTGTGTGTGTGTACTGTGTATGTGTGTGTGTGTGTGTACTGTGTAGTACGTGTGTGTGTGTGTTGGTGTGTGTGTGTGTGCACGCGTGCATGTGCGTGAACGAGTGTGCGTGTGTGTGTGTGTGCGTGTGTGTGTGTGTGTGTGTATGTGTGTGTGTGTGTGTGCATGTATCTCCTGTGGGTTATTTACTTGTCCTGCCCCAGGAGGACTTGTCTGCACTGACTCATAGTGCCTGTGAGTGGTGTACAAGTGTCCCAGTGCTGGTTTAACTGGACTGTGCTAGCACAGTAGGTGAAGGCTTTGTGTGTGTGTGCGCTCGCTCACCAACCTGGTAATTGCTGCAACTTCAATTCTCAGTGCCTGCTTGGTTGTTATTGCCGTTGTTGTATTCATGAGCAAGAAACTTTGCATGTTTCGTATAATGGCGAAACGTTTGGTACCCACACTTTTGCTTGTAAAGCACCCTATCGTTTACAGGAATGCTTATACTGTAGCACCTGAGTAGGTCCCACTTCTGTTACCTGGGCTAGTAGGTGTGACCACACATAGAGCAGCCCATGTTTTAGTATAGTGTGTTTATGTGTGTTAGTATATGACGATGTGAGTGAAGGGGTTAATGATGTGGCCATGAGGTTTTTGTATGTACTGTGGTACAGTGGTTGTTTCTGGCAAGTTGGCTACCATATAGTGTGCAACACCGGCAATTTCACTAAATTACTGGTGTGGGTATTGCTATAGTAACTGTTGAATGCTCACTCAATTAAGTATGTTCATCTTTATTTTGTAGTGAGTTCCTATGTACAATGACTACTCCAGGTAAACAAACAAGGTGTGTTAAATCATGGTGTTTGGATGCCTTTACTTCTATATAGCTGTCCAAGGAAAGTGACAAGAGGTTGTCATGGAAAAGTTTGGTGAGCCATTGACTGCTGATTGTGACGAAGTCTGACAAATCAAGGCTTAAATGCACAATACTTAATATATATTTATTAAAAGTATAAAAATTTTATAACCTTTCCAGGAATTTTACAAAAGTAGTGGAAATGTTAATTCTTTATCATGTTAAATGTCAGACTTTTTAAAAGTGGTCAAAATTTGACAGGCTATAAGCCTTGTTTTGTCAGACCTGGTCACATATATTGTACATTAGATGTGATCAATTGCTTGTTTCTTATTATAGTGCCTGCCAATCTTGGGCCGTGCCTTATGCAAACTGTAGCTTCAGTCACACTTTAAATGTAGTTGAAGTGTGACGCATGTCCCCTAATAGTACCTGGTATTTTACTGTTGCAGTACTGGCTTACGTACGTTAAGGGGTTTGTGATGGTGGCTTGTTGGTAGTGTCACAGTGTGTTTGGGGTAAATGTGTGTGTGTGTATGTGCTGTCTTAATATGCCAGTTGCATGTGTGCCATAGAGAAGGCTACTAACAGGATTGTGAAAGTGTGGCTTGGATAAAAGCCTCCTGCATGTGCACATGAGTTACATACAGTAATTGGTAATGACTAACACTTTCATGTGTATCTTTTTTGATTGTCTGAAACATATGATTATTAGTTGGACGCCTTGAAATTTGTATCTGTGCATTAAGATTTAGTGGGTCCAGATGGATTTTGTACAATGCACTAGTGAACAAGAAGTCTACTAGCATGGAGTATACCATCATAAAGAAGCCTGGCTAACCAGTTGTTAGCCTGTGTTTATAACGAAAGTGGCTAGCAAGTTACAGTGGAACCTCTCTTAACAAACTCCTTGAATTAAGGACACATTAGAAAAAACCTCCATAATAAGGACAAAAATTTTGGTCCCAACAGGTCTGGTCAATACATTTTTCGTCTATATTACAGCAAAACTGGCCAAAATTTTTGGGTCCCAAAATGTCTGTAATAGAGAGGTTCCACTGTATAAGCCGTATTTCACCACGTAGCTGTATTTTGAGATAACAATGTATAAATTAACAATAATCAAATTCATAATAATCAAATTCATAATAATCAGGGGTGTAGGAAGCATGGGTGCCATGGGCGCTTGGGCACCCATAAATATTTCCAGTGGCATACCTAACAGGTGTCAGCACACTGTACGAGATACTCTAATAGAGCAGTCAATGACTCTAATAAAGCAGTCACACTTGCGACTTTTCTTTTTGGGTCTTCAGCTTTACCACTAGATAATCATGCATGGCAAGTACATACTTGAAACATTTTTTAGCCACTGTCATGGCAACAGAATTTACAAACAATTTGTCCAATTTATGCATGCACACATACACTCATGTTTGAGTTCTGTGCATTACAAATAAATAATAAACAGTTGCTAAGCAATTTTTGGCAAAGATTACCAATTTATGAATTATGCTTTTTGTTTCTTTTTCGTTACAGTTAGTTGTATCCATGTTACAACCTCAAGACTTGCAAGGAGAGATTGATACAATTGTTAGGTAAGCTGATACAAATAATTACGCATGCAGACTTTAGCTTATCATCATTTTATATTGTTTAGGAGGAGATTAGCATACTCAGTTTAAAGTACCATCCAAGTACTAAAGAAAATTGACAATATTTCATTATACAAGTGATGTACGTATGACTGTAATACTTTTTTATGTACTGTATGTTAAAATAGTTGTAGGAATCTGAAACTCACAGATTGGAAAAGTTGTATAGCATTGTATGCGTATTTACTCTTCTTTTAACAAAATTCATCCAAGTCAACAAATTCCTTGCCCAATGCTTGGTTAAGTCAATCTGGCCACCATTTTCAACTAAAGATTAGCACCAGTGTTCATTACAATTCCTGTTCCAACTGCATTGGTCACATCTGTATTAATGACAACCCCTTCTCTTCTCAGTTCCCTGATATATTCTCTTACTGACTTGGTGGTCTAGGTCCTTGCCAATCAGTAAAGGTCTACACTATCCAACTCTTCATTATCGCTATCAGGTGAATGTGATCTGCATGCTGCTTCTTTAACTTGGTCTTTGACTTGGTATAAGTTTTTCCATCGTCGAACTGTGGTTTCCTTCAGAGGGGAGAGATTCCGGTATTGATTGGCATAGTAACGTATAGCATCAATTGTACCAATTTCTGCTGCTTTCTTGCTGATTTCAAACCTCTGTGCAAGGTCTAATATTGTGTATGGGTCTCAATTGCCCAAGGCAGTGCCACTTTCTAACAGTTTGCTAACACAAGCATTCGCGGACAAAATCCCCGAAGATGATATCCTCAAGCTCAATGGACTGTTTGGATTCGGTAAAGGGTGTTTCGCTTTCTTCTTCAATTAAAAATATTGAAGCAGTGCCATCGATAATAAAGTGCTGAGTAGGCTGTAGCAATCAGCACTGGAACACATGTGGGCATGAATGACCTGTTTGCTTAACTATATTATCCTAAAACCACGGATCAAGTTGTTGAATGAAATACTTGGGGAAGGCTGAATAACCACTGTAATGATATTCACTCACCTATTATGAAGTGATGGAGAACAGCGTCTAGTATTTTTATTTTAAAAAATGGCAAGTAAAATTTTGATGATTCTATCAATCTTGCCAAATCCACCAAAATTTTCCGTTATATGGTATAGTGATGTTTATGTGACTTAAAGCTATACAATTATAATTAGATAATTAAACTATACCAGCATGTAGTTGAAAATAGGCACCAGCCTATTATGCTGGCATAATTTAAAGCATATATAATAGGTGCCAGAAAGCTTCAAGCATAATGCTGGCATAATATTCAGAATAATAATTGTCATACTGTTACTGTAACAAAAATACATGCCACTGAAAAAGTTTAACTTTCACTATTAGACAGTTGATGTAACATGGAAGATGCAGTTGCATACATAGGCAGTGAAACCATAGGAAGATCTAATAATCTTTTCTAGGAAATGGGATCAAATTTATATTTCAGGCGTAAAACTATACTAGACATTGAAATACTCTAATAGAACAGTCTACTACTTAAATAGAACATCCATCATTAAAACTCTTAAAACTCGTAAAGAACAAAGACCAACTCATAGATCCCTTGAAACTTCAACTTTGTACTCAAACCAAAGTTAGTGTGGAACATTTTGACGAATTAAAGAAGCTGTTTTACTTGAGTTCAGTAATGTTATGGAAATGGATGAGGTGCCTGCAGAACTAGTTTTAAACTGGGACCAGACCAGTATAAATTATGTACCAGTATCTTCATGGACAATGGCAGAGGAAGGATAAAAAACAGTTGATGTTGCTGGCAAAGATCAGCTCACTGCAGTGTTTGCCTGTTCTATGTCAGGAGATTTCTTCCCATTCAGCTAGTTTACTAGGGGAAAACTACTAAATGTTTACCAAAACCTAACTTTCCTCCTTACTAGGATATAAATAAAAAATAAATAAATGTCTAGTTACAAAACAAAGTGTATGAAAATGATAATGTATAGCTAACCTTGAAAATGTGCAGCTAATTCAGCATAATCTGGTACACTTTGAAAAGAGCGAAGTAATTCGTATAATACTTTAGCATCATTAATTGCCATATTAGTCTGAATACTAACCTTTACTGCCAACCACTGGTGCAATGAATTGACAATGAGACCATATGTCAAAAATATAATCTTCGTCAAAAAAGACAGGAGCTGAAGCTTCCCCTTGACAACCCGCAGTACTGATCTTTGATAATTTCAAAGCTCAGTGCACTGAAGAGCTGTTAAAATTTTTAAATTTCAAACAAGATAGATGCCTGGCTCTTGTTCCACCTAATTGCACTGATCACTTACAGCCCTTAGATGCAAGCATTAACAAAGCTGCAAAAGAATTTCTCAGCAAGAAGTTTCACGAGTGGTATGCAAAGCAAGTTTGTTCCCAATTACAGCAAAAGTCAAACCCAGCCAGCAGATGTGTGCTTGAGTATTGTTAAGCCTATGGGTGCCAAATGGATGTGTGATTTGTATGATTATTTAAAGAGCAAGCCAGACATCATCCGTAATGGTTTTATAGCAACAGAATTATTGAAATTGTAACAGGAACACCACCATGCATTTTACATTTAGCTAACTGTAATGTTCTACATGATTATACCTAAAATGAAATTCATAACATTACAACTTTTTATGCAAGGAAATGGGATGAGCTTGTTGTTCTCCAAACACTTAACAAGGTGTGTCCTCATTGATCGCTGCTGAAATTTTTGCTTGCTTGGATTCAGACCAAATGCAATACATGTAGCGGCTAGATGCTACAGAAAACAACCCACAATCTTTCCCTCTCTCCTGCTTTGGTGAATTTATTACTTTGATTTTTGGGGTACTAGTGGTTGAACTTCTAAACAATCGGAAGATGGTTGCTTTTGTTTCATCATCTAGAGTCTTGAACAGAGAGTCATATACATGCACTTCACCTTACTCACACTTCACAGTTGTTGCTACAATCCAGTGGTGTCGATCACTGCAGTGTATTATTTGCAGCTTATTGGTGATCTCATCTTTGGTGAATACCTGCTCAAAATCTTTACATTGCAAAAGGGTCGACTTTAATCTTTCAACTGGGGAAACTGTGCCTTTAACAAATTCTGTGCCAAATTAACATGGATATCAGACAATTCATGGCCCACAATAATGTCTTCCACTTCCTTATTAGGTAACTTATGTCTTTTGGTGGCTGGAGGTATTGGGTGGTCTTCTGTGGTGTCCTTTGATTTTCTGCTTTACCTACTTCATCAATTTCAGCAACGATTATTTGGTGCTGGACTTGATCATCTTGATTATCCATCTGCTTCGGCCCTGAACTTCTTGTTTGATTTGTTGACCTTTAGCAGAGGCAGCTTGACTGCTATCTAAACTTTGTAGAAGGATTTCGGTATAGGTGAGTTCAATGTCATAATTCCTTACTTAAAGCCCTTTTTATTACTCTTTCTGTTTTGTCTGATTCAGCTTTGTCTGATGTTTGGAAAGTCAAAATGCACAGTATTTCCAGGTCCCCTTGCCACAAATCATGGGAATAACATCAGCTACCATTCACTTGGCAGGTAATTGACCATCCATCTCGAATAAAAATCAAACATATGGAATTTTGAATAAACCATGTGTAGACAATGGCCAGCAATCACTCCATCTTTTTTTCACAGCAACTACAATGGCATTTCCCACTTCCCTTTTACAATGAAGAACTTCTCCATCGATTGCAGCGTCCCAAATGGCACAGTAAATATGAAAACCTTGAACCTTCAATTGAACAGAAAACGTGTACTCCATCAGTTATTCTATCAAGTAGCAAAACGTGTAGTGTACTGTCATGTGAAGAATCACATGAATGATGTGATGGCACCAGTGTTGCTGATCAACTAGCTATAGTAGATATAGTTCACAGAATAAACATGATAACAGCGTGTCAATTTCGCCCAGTGAAGCATTAAAATATACACTGTACATTTACCCTGTAGCTACTTAGTCCCAGCATAGATATCGTAATGGGTAACACTAATTTCACAACGCTTGATGCCCTTTGTGACTTTAACTTAAAACTTGTAAAAAATAATGGAAAAAATTAAATGTGAAATTCTGAGCTCGATCCAGGGATGTTTTGGAATGAATCAGAGCCATAGCCACTGTACCACCGCTGCCAGCTGCCGGAACCCTGAATTTTAGATACAAGATAATATAAAATAGTGATCTAGCGTATATTAAAGAATATGGCCACCCAAACCCTACCCCTAACTGGATTTACCAAACCCTGACCCTAACTTTGGACTACTGATCGTGAGAAATCATTCTTTAGATAGTAGAGGGTACCTTAGCACCCTCTACTATCTATGAAACCTAGTGAAACCAATTGTGGTATAATATATTAATATATACACGCGGGGGCACCTGCAGGTATGAAGCATTGTGAAATTAGTGTAAACCTATTGTAACCTTGTCTCAAACTCGCGCTGTCATCTAACTTGTGTGGGAGTATACATGTGGTCCATATGCTAAATTTTATCTGCCAATTTCTGTTGATGACCAATTAGCCACTTCTTAAATTTTCCGCTATACGGTAATTACACTGCTGTCTGCCTGTAAGCTCAAGCAATAGATATGATGAATTGAGTGTATACCTTCAATCTGAACTCTGGATGTCATTGGGCACTGATGCACATGATAGTAAACTACTTTAGTTGCCGCAGCATTTTCAAATCACTATTTTCAAATCATGGTCAGCAGAGGTTTACACGGTAATAGAGCATTTCCCACAACTTTTATTGTAAGGCTACACACATATAGACCTACTCTAGTAGGTTTCTACGGTAACAGATAGAACCAATGGGGTCCACAATCATCCCCCACTGTGAATCTTGTCCATTTCCATAATTACACTGTTCACTTAAATAATTATTTGGCTATATACAACAACTTTGTTTTCTAGGTTGAAGAAGGACGATTATTACTAAAATAAAATTTTCATGGATACAATGTCAATAAGTAGGGGAATTTTCATTGTTAGCTATCCAAAACCTCAAATCATGCAGTGACATTTCTCCCCCAAGCTAAACAGATACTGAAGAGATACTAAGAGATACTAATACAGTAAGTAACAAAGATGAGCTAGTGACCTTTATTTAAAGATCTGTGTTACAGTGGAGTGCCTAGTGACTGCCTACCTCGAGGTGACTTCAAGCTACCCCCTATACCTTGGTTTCTGCAAGGTATTAAATTCACCCTGTATTAAACACTAAAGTTGTATGTATATGGCTATGCTAACTAACCGAGTAGTGAGTTCAATACTTTGAGTACTGAGTAGTCAGTAGTTTGTGTACTAGTAGTCAGTTGTGTATGACAAGTAGTACTTACATTACATTGACTCTAAATAGTGAGTCAGTGAGTCGTTATTAATTTTAGCCTTGAGCTTGTAGTTAAATAAATACTGAACTTAATTGTATGGCATTGTTTAACAGGTGGTTACAAATCAACTAATGTCATGCATCCATAAACTGTAACCTTACTGGTTATCTGCACATGGGACAATGTTGGGATTTGCACTTTGATATACCTGCTTTGTACTGTTGCTTATACCATATAGGTGAAGCAACATAGCCAACCTGGCTGGTTAGAACATTGACTTGGTAATTGCAGGTTCCAGGTTCAATACCCCCTCCAACTATTACATTTTCTTTGAACAAGAGACCTACCTACCAACTATAACTGTGTAACTGGGACTCAGGGAAGCTAGTGTCGTACGAATTTTAATGCATTACATTTTCCAAAGAGCCAGCACAAGCCCCTAATTTATTCTACAGTTTTACTGTTTTCTTCCTTTATTTTAAAGTCTATATACCACCCCACTTTAATCATCATTATACAGTGGTTGGTAACACTTGTACTCAAAACTATTTCGATAATTGCATAGTGTATCTGGAATTTCACCACATAAGCACGATGACCTCAATAGTCACAATACAACACTAGCAAGCAGGGTTTGTTGTATTTAGATTTCGCTTTGTGTCAAATTAAGTGATGTAAAGTACTTTGCTTTGTAAAAACACTTATAATTAGTTTTCCAACTGAAATCTATAAAATAGTGCTTCGCTCATAACTAACTAGGCATACATACTTTAAACAAGTGATGATGCCTTGCACACTTCACATCGTCCACTCATTTTATTTTAATGGTTTTTAAATTGTTTTCTTCCTCTTCTGATCGTTACACTGGTGCACTACTGACAATTTCTGTAAAAAAAGCACTGGATAGACAGGTGCTGGAACCATGGTTACTTTTGTTAAACTTTTCTACAACTACAAACCTGTATAGGTATTGCAAATAACCATCACTTAAATCAAGCTCCCTACTAAGGACACCCAATTCAGTTCCATGTAACTTGTAGTCAGTGGGTATTCCTTGTTACGGAGTATGTGCAATCTAGAGCATGGTCCTCTTAATATGCACAACACATACTCCATTATTTTGAGAGCAAGAAATTCTTTGTCATTCTACAGTATGCTAGGAAGATTTTAATGCTCATAGTGATGGAAACATTTGAGAAGTTTAACTATTACTACAGTGAAACCTATGTATTAAGGACACCTTGGGACCATTACAAAGTGTCCAGAATATGCAGGTGTCCTCATTTTCAAGTACCCTGATTAACAAGTTCCACTGTAAATGTATGCTATGTTTTTTCGTATAAACTCTGCATGCAAATAAACACCTGTCTTGATCATAAGCCAGAGAGTTTCCAGCTCACTTGGAAAATAAATACCAGGGCCTGCAGGGGCAGATCTAGGATTTATAAAAGGGGGGGGCTAACTCAAGGTACTAATCTCTTAGGTAGAGGTGTAACTATAGGGGGGTCTGGGGGCATGCCCCCCCCCCCCCCCCCCCCCCAGGAAAATTTTGAAAAATAGATGCTAAAATACTGCAATTTGGAGACATTTTCACATAACATTCACACCTGTAGATATTTTATATACTGCCTTTAGATTATAGGTATGGCTCTCTGAAGCATTTTGCTAATGGAAAAGTTTGGGTAGGTACAGACAACCAAGTACATGATGCATCCCTTTCACAATAGCAAAACACTGAATAGGTGCATGTTAGAATAAGAATGTTGAAAGTGGAAAATTTTGAAATTTGAACAATACAAGATTGAATCTGAGAGCATTTTCAATGGAAATTGTGTACCTGAATTAAGTATTGCCATACATATTAACTACACAAGTAGATGCATGAATGAAGCCCTTAACAGACCAATGCACTTCATTGTATGTATAAGTACAGGCAGATTTGGAAAAATTCCATAACAGAACCAACTATACATGTTTCCAGTGAATGTTCTATTAGAATAGTTAGCTGACTGCTCTATAGAGTATCTCGATCTTGTACACCTCCAATGTTGATCCGGGTCCTTGATGCATAAACTTTAGCTTAAATCTACTGATGATACCTTGGAAAGATGTTTATAAGGTGGTTTTATGAGTATTTGTATTATTAGTGATTATATAATTATGCTAAAACAAAATTTCATTATAATACTCAGCATATTGATCAAGTAAAGCCTAAATATGAAGGGGGGGGGGCTTCATCCCCCAAAGCCCCCCCCCCCTGGATCCGCCCCTGGCCTGTCTGATTCATATACAGGCTGTGTCAATACTGCTAGAAAGGAAATATGATGGGTCCATGCCAAGAGTAATCATAAATCAGTGTATTTCATTTGGGAAATTACTGCATTTTAGGCTATTTTCAGGACATGTAATATTGAACTTTTCTCAGCTTTTTGGATCATCTACCGCTTCAATTTAGAACCCCCTGTTGAGAATCCTGTGTACGGTATAAATCAAATGGTATATCTGCAGCAAAACATTAAATGGATTGATATTAAATGGACAAATAGTTTTGACAGGGAATTCAGTAGATGTTTTGTACCTTGACTTTAAGAAGGCTTTTTCATAAGATGGATGGGAACATTGCTCAAACCAGGTAGTCTAGTGGCACACACCTCTAATATTGCAAAATGTGTTTTTGTAAGAAAAAGCATTGCATTATTGGTTACTGGTATCTCCTTACTCCAGTATAACATGCGTGTTATCTGATCTAACTAGAGCTGCTAAGAGAAATCAATAGGTAATATCCAACCTGAGGAGGGGGGCAGTTGCAACTGCTCTAAGTGTCCATGTCCAGACTGTACCTGAAACCTGCTGCTCAATCTGAATGGTATAAAATGGTATATTTTAATGTTTTAAATAAACTCAACCTGAATGGTACAAAAAGAAATGATTAAATGGTAAAAATCAAAATTTATACCACTTATATGAAGAAATACTGCACAGTAGTAATGACATTTAGAATAGTTGGATTGATCAACAGTTACAACTTTCTTTTACAAACCATGTTCGTGACTGCATATAGTTTATAGTAAAATCACAAACAAGTAATACACACTTACATCAGGATTGTTCAAACTGGTGAATTCTGTGACATCTTGTTTTATTACTCTGCAATATAAAACAATCGGTATAAGATTGACAACACATGCACACAACAGAATAGGGAGGATACAAGCAATTGTTCTACTAAACAAATGCCAAGTATCAAACAAATACCAGTCATAATTTCTAAAATTCTGTGCAGCAGTGCTATTAAACGATGAAGGGAAGAACATTATACAGAGCTCAGGAAAGCATCAAAAAGAGTACAACACAAGCTGTGAAGTTCAGTCACCTAGGATACTGATCAAGGTTTTACAATTTTTCAAGAACAGGTATCATACGTGATCAAACACATGACCTGTGATACGAATATCTTGAACTATATAGCAAGAATTGTAGTTAACAGTTTGCCAGCAAAAGCTGATGTATATACAATAGGCAGAACATAAATTTTCATTTTAAAATCCTCAAGTGAAAATATGTACGGGATTTGTTTTATTTTTACGTTTCACAAGCAACCGGTAAATGCCTGTGTAACTCCTAAACCCAACACCACTATTATAGTGACACTAGTCATAGTAGGTAGGTAGGCCTCTTGCTTAAGGAAACTGTAACAGTTGGAGGGGGCACTGAACCTGGAACCTGCAATTACCAAGCCAATGTTCTAACCAGCCAGGTTGGCTATGTTGCTTCACCTGTTTGGTATAAGCAACAGCACAAAGCAGGCATATCAAAGTGCAAATCTCAACATTGTCCCATGTGCAGATAACCAGTAAGGTTACAGTTTATGGATGCATGACATTGGTTGATTTGTAACCACCTGTTAAACAATACCATACAATTAAGTTTAGTATTAGCTAACTACAAGCTCAAGGCTAAAATTAATAACGACTCACTGCAGGGGCGGATCTAGGATTTATAAAAGGGGGGGCTAACTCAAGGTATTAATCTCTTGGGTATGGAGGTGTGCAAAGTAGGGGGTCTGGGGCATGCCCCCCCCAGGAAATTTTTGAAAAATAGATGCTAAAATACTGCAATTTGGAGACATTTCCACATAAAATTCATAATATTTTCTGCCTGTAGATATTTTATATACTGCCTTTAGATTATAGGTATGGCTCTCTGAAGCATTTTGTTAATGGAAAAGTTTGGGTAGGTACAGACAACCAAGTACATGATGCACCCTCACACAATTGCACAACACTGAATAGGTGCATGTTAGAATAATAATGTTGGAAGTGGAAAATTTTGAAATTTGAACAATACAAGATTGAATCTGAGAGCATTTTCAATGGAAATTGTGTACCTGAATTCATAGGCGGCGGAAAGGGGGGGCTAGGGGGCTAAAGCCCCCCCTCAGAATGATATCACACCGAAATTATCTTTCTTGGAGTGGGGCTGAAAACCGTGATAAAGATCGAGATACTCTAATAGAGCAGTCACTCTAATAAAGTAGTCAGTGTATAGCGAGCTATGAAAGGATTTTTATGTAGTTTATCAGCTAGAAATGGTAGCTGGTGAGGTGGAAAGCTCTTGTCAGTTGGTTGCGACCTTTTTTTTTTTTTTTTTTTTTTTTTTTTTTGGTCTCACCTTACCAAACTATAGAAATAAGCCTGAGTCAGCCCAGCCCCCCTCATATCAACTACTTCCTCCGCCGCTGCCTGAATTAAGTATTGCCATACATATTAACTACACAAGTAGGTAAATGAAGCCCTTTAAACAGACCAATGCACTTCATTGTATGTATAGGTGTAGGCAGATTTGGAAAAATTCAATAACAGAAACAACTATAATGCTTCCAGTGAATGTTCTATTAGAGTAGTTAGCTGACTGCTCTATTAGAGTATCTCGATCTTGTACACCTCCAATGCTGATCCGGGTCCTTGTTGCATAAACTTTAGCATAAATCCACTGATAATGTTCTATACCATATGCGTATTTTGTACCGTACGCGTATGGTATGTACCATACGCGTATGGTACATACCATACGCGTACGGTACGATTTTCCGTACCATACGCGTACGGTATGGACATACGCGTATGGTACGCACCATATGCGTATTATGCCTTTTCTCAGTGTCTTCTAGTCTTGCCATCACCTAGCTACAATGGGCTGTCTTTACAAGCATTTCTAGCTGAGTAAACTTAGAACACAACATAATAATCTGCTTACTACTGAGCTGTAGCTAACTATGTAGATTTATTCATCAGCACACACATGCATTTTATCCTTGCCATGCCCATGCATTTCCCACTATATAGTCCTACACTGATGTACCTAAATCTTATGTACATGATCTCGCTTTGTCTGCAGAACTTCACATGAATGGTACTGCATGTGTATGTATGCTACTTTATAGCTATCAGAAACATGCAGATGGTCTCATACTCAATTATAAATGTGGATAACTGCATGACAATTTACAACACAATTAGGTAAATAAGCGAGGAGAGCAATTACAACGTGCATGGTAGCTAGTAGGTTCTAACTGAATAATATACATATACTGCTTGTGCAAAGCTAATAACTTGAAAAATGAACTTCGGAAGTGTCATCAGTTGTGCAACATGCCATGCATGGCTCCTCACTGTATTTGCATTTTGATATACTATGTATACACTCTTCTTTTGAGGGTCCAATTTCTTGTTTACGTACTTTTCTTGATTATACATACTGTAAATAGTACCACCACTCACATTCATCACACTGGACCTACAGCAAAATTAATGTGGATGTTAAGGAGTACATTCAGATAAGAGTAGCTAAACATATTGTCTTAATTCCCATCCACAAGCATGACAGTAAGTAGCGAGTAGCTATACAACACACTTATAACAATTAAACAATGCTAGATAATATACATTCATTACTGAATTATTCATTAGAACTCATAAACTCACCATAAAATCTCTGCCATGTTATGTTTTCCTACTTCATCTCATTAGGCAATGTGCATGCATGCCTCATTCAATAGCAAAGATTCAGCAAACTGCAGTTTTAAAAAAAATTATTACACAATTAATTAATATGCACATCAGTCTTAGAGTATAACATGTCTAATATTGCTATAAGTTACAGCCATGTAGGTTTACATTAATTTGCAAACTAAAAACATTACTTTCTCTACAGTTATACCTCTTTGCTACCTCCCTCAATGTTATTGTATCAGCATTCTCCAGGTCTTCCTCTGTTTGAGCAATCATTATACATTGTACTTCTCAAGCTCATCTGTTGTAATTGTCTGCTCAACACTACTTTAGTGCCACCAGGCATAAATATCCATTTTTAAGTAACAAATTAAAGGTAAACAATAGATTATATGTAGCAACAATAAAATAAATATTTAATGAAATAATATACATATATATATATGCCCTGAAAAAATTGGTTTGATTTGCCAATGGACGTAAATTATTTAATATGGTTGCTATATTTTAACCAATCAGAATGCAGTACTTTAATCTGCATTTATATGGATAATTATATCAAAATCTTATGTTTACATTTAGCTACAATGCTACCTCTACTGCAGGCTTAGTGTTTATATCACCATGCATTCCTGTTATATTCATTGAAAAATCGTGAATACCAATATGCTGGCACAATTCTAAAGCATAACAGAAATCAATGTCTTTTGTCCTAAATAATACTTTAGAAGATCAAACTTCAAATTTCAGTTTCTGAGTAAGGCAAGGAGCATGCTGCTGTTGTTTTATGTTGAAAGGATAATTGGGCACCTTTAAACCCAAACACATTTTTACAAAGTTCATATATACAAGTAGAGAAGCCCCTAGTAGAGTTTTTTGGGTAATATCGCTCTATAGCCTTTAATTATTGTACTAATCTTTGACTATCTTCAGGTGTATTTGTAAACACATATTATGTGTGGGTATTGTTCTAATTGTAGGGAAGCATAAGCTCTTGGGCAGACCGTTTATAGTCAAAACAGACCACTGTATATAATATTATTAATCAATAACTGAAAGTACACAATAACAACTAACTCTTACAACTACAGTACACAATATGTGACTGGGCCTGCGATAATAGGGCATGTGGGCACAGACTACACCCCGTCACACAACGGATCATATCTCAGTGCTGAAGTAGATTATCTGCATTCTATAACTTGCATTATAAGGCCAATTAAATGCATAAAAGATGCTGAAAATTTCATGGCCATACCTTAATGGTATCAAATGTTATGAGCCATGAAAGCTTGAAAAATTAGGCAAATTTTATGTACCCACATGCCCTATTTTCGCAGGCCTGGTCACATAATTATTAATATTACAGGTATATATGCATAAATTACATTATATTACATCATGTCACATCATTACATTACATCATTAACTCTATTACAGATATGAAGGAGCCATAGCATTATGTAATAATGGCCTAGTTTTTGAATTTTCATTATATCAATTAAACAATGGACCACGAATCCAATAGGAAGCAACATATGTGTAGCATGCAATTGCAGCCTCAATGTACTGTGTGGAAGAAACAAAAATTAAAATTTACCATATGTTGTACAGGAAAATCCTAATTATTTTCCTTATAATTATCCATGAGTGTACAGTAGCTACTAGTATCTATAGCAGCATTGTGATACTAAGAGTAAGTTTATCAGTGTAAGGAGTCAAGTGTTACACCATTTTGTTTGCTGGTATGTAAAATGTGTGGAAAAGGTACCTTTTCACAAATCTGGTCATTTTAACTCAACTATTCTAAAGAACGTACAGTATGCCAGCTTGTGTATTTTCAAATCAATAGCATTTCCACTATGGAGAAATGAAGTCATTTGTTATAAAAATGTGAGATGAAAATCCATGACAAATAAGGCAGTAGACAGCTGGACGAGCCAATAAATCAATATGTACAAAAGTCAGAAGACATCAAGAAAATAATCTACACACTGTAAAAAAGGATTTTTCATTTTAACGAAGAACTTGTTATCCCTGCTGCAAAAAACACCAAACACTTCATTTATTAAAAATAACAACAGGGAATTTTTGTTGTTGTAACATCATTTCCTTGTTAAAGTAAAAAATTGTTGTTACACTAACAGTCGCTTTTCGTTAAAACATCTAGAATGTTAAAAAAGCAATTAACAGTTCTGCTGAAACAACGTATGCTTTTTGGCATTTTTTTGGCATTTTTTACAGTGCAGGTGCTTACATAAACCATCATAATTGTATGGGTGATGGCACTATTGTATTTAGTGGAACTGTCAGATACTTTGATGAAATGAAATGTTAACAAACAATGAGATACGGCATTGTTATAGATTATACACTAATGACTATGTATAAATCGAGACATATTATATTTAATCCCCTTCCTTTGATTTATACTTTTCAGACTTATACTGTATGTAGCTAGGTGTTATCATGTTTTTCGTAAAGCTTCCAGTCCAGACGATTGACCTTTATTATTTTTGACTATGTAGAATTCCATCAGATCCTACCAGATCAGCAGGACTTAGCACAATCCAAGACTGGATCTGCAAACAGTGTGATGAATTCATGATTGTTTTTATCATAAATAAAGATGTCAGTTTCATCACTTATATATAGTCATGCAAGATATCATGCCATCAATATTCATTTATTTTAAGGAATGCTTTATTTTAAATAGGTTATTATTATTATTATTGGTAATACTGTGCAGGCCTCTATACTAGAGTCTATAGTCCACAGGTCACAACATACATACAAGTAAAAATTAAATAATTACTAGTTTTTGTTTGAACTGATCAATATAATTGGAGTCAATCACATTTAGGGGTAGATCATTCCAGATTTTGATTGCTGAAGGGAAAAAGGAGTACATATAAGAATCAATCCGTGTCATTGGTTGCATAAATCTCATATTATGACCTCTGGTACTATATGTACATTGGATATGGGTATCAGAAATGGTTTTGCTGGGATATCAACAAGATGGTTAATTTGCATCATGCAGTAAAGCAAATCATATCTTAATCGCAGTAAAGCTAAATACATCTCAGCTCTAGAGAATAGAATAGCTAAATATGATTGCTCTATTAGAATATCTCGGTCTTCACTAAACAGAAACCGCTAAGCGAGACTAGCGCCTCCCCCTCCCTCTTCCCCTAAAAGAAATGAAAGCAGAGTTCCATCCGGCGTAGTCAATAGGTACGGCAGTGCAAAAACCTTCTGCTTGATGTTATACGCATATCAGGTTAGCTATACTCAGATGGTACGATTTTCCGTACCATACGCGTATGGTTGTACCGTACGCGTATACGCATATGGTATGTACCATACGCGTATGGTACAAAATACGCATATGGTATAGAACAATAATACCTTGGAAAGATGTTTATAAGGTGGTTTTATGAGTATTTGTATTATTAGTGATCATATAATTATGCTAAGACAAAATTTCATTATAATACTCAGCATATTGATCAAGTAAAGCCTAAATATGAGGGGGTGGGGCTTCAGCCCCCAAAGCTCCCCCCCCCCTGGATCCGCCCCTGCACTGACTCACTATTTAGAGTCCATGTAATGTAAGTACTACTTGTCATACACAACTGACTACTAGTACACAAACTACTGACTACTCAGTACTCAAAGTATTGAACTCACTACTCGGTTAGTTAGCATAGCCATATGCATACAACTTTAGTGTTTAATACAGGGTGAATTTAATACCTTGCAGAAACCAAGGTATAGGGGGTAGCTTGAAGTCACCTTGAGGTAGGCACTCCACTGTAACACAGATCTTTATTAATTATTATAATTTAAATAAAGGTCACTAGCTCATCTTTGTTACTTAGAGAAACATGGTTGACCACAACGGCTATGTGCGGTGATCACGTGACAAAACAGTTTCCTGTATTACATAATTTTGTGGTTGAGCAAGTTTGTACATATCGAGATTAGTTTCGCCGCAGCCCACAAGGGTTGGGCTGGGCGAGAATCTATCAAGGCTTGTAGGCTGAGGGCGACACAATTGTGAGGTAGTGCTGAAGCAATGGCGGGCGATGTGTGTTATAACCACAAACGAAGAGCTCAAGCCCCTGTGGTCCCTGAAATCCTTACGGCTGGAACACCGCTCTGGAAATGGGACGGAGTGAGTTTCGCTACTATATGTCATGTCTACACCCAAAATGTTTGTTTTTAAAACACGCCAATAACGTGTTATATGCACCTATTAACCTACCCTAGCTCCCAGTACGGGCATTTGACAATTTGCAAGAGTGCCAAAGCCCCACTACTGGGGCGTAGCCAGTTGTCTACCAATCCCCCACTAATGCACCTATCAAAGTTTTGTCTCACCTACCCCCATACGGGCAAACGAGGGGATTAGACAATAATTTAGGCGTAACAAGGGCTTAAGACAATTAATGCCGCTTGAAACATATGGTTGAGATATTTTAATGGAGATAGGATTGATTTATGATTTATGATTGAATGATTTATTGTTATCCTGATGGTAATCAGCATGAACCGTTCTTCCGTTCCAAAGAGGAGGGGATTAGACCTAAACTTTTGCCCCAGTGTAGGGGAATTAGACTCGAGTTGGGTCAAAACCCCTCCTGTTCCCTCTCCTTAATTGCCTGCATGGGGGTAGGTGAGGCAAAAATTTGATAAGTGCATAACTCCACCACAATTTACTAGTGATTCATCTCATGTATACAAACATGTGTGCATGGGCTATATATGCCTACACACAAGCCTGTTATCATTTGTCATATAGTACAGTAGTACAGTATATTAGGGTTTATGAAGAACTCGGCTTTTCCAGCCAAAAATATTAATGTAAAACCAGCCTCAAATTTCCATTCATGATAGCATGGCTACAGTTTATGCTGAATGACAAACACATGCTGTAAACCGACGTATCCTTCTCAGCTCATACCATTCGTGCTCCCCATATTGGATCTGTGAACCTTTGGGAATCTATGATTGTTATGATATAGAGGTTCTCCTCTTTTAGAGGTAAGGGTGTTTAAGACCAGGTTCATTATACTTGACGACACTCAGTTAGTTAAGGTCTGAAAATATCTCTTAGTACAAATATAACTGACCTGGACCTTGATAATCATTGGTTGGTGATCATATTACAATGGTTCAACATGCAGTGATCTACAGAGTTGCTTCCACAATTTTTTCAATTAAATATGTTTTGAATGTCACAAGCTGTGTTAATTAAACAGTTTAAGGAAAGACACTAGTTTACAAGAAAGAAAAGAACACTTAAAGAGATGTATAAATACTGTTGATTTGGGGGCATAGAAGGAATGCCATTGTGGCATCAAATATGCACCTCAACACCGTGACTATATTTATAGGAAGAAGCAAAACGCAATTTTCACACATATCTCCCTTCTTTGATTGGATATTTTTATGCTGCAACTTCACCACCCCACATATCAATGCATTCGTAAAATATGAGGCTTCAAAATCACTTCATTGTTTCCTTCTTTGTTTAGGGGGCCATGAGGGGAGGTTAGATTACTCCTTTTGTACATTTTACAAAAACCATTATAAAACATGAATGCATAACTAGATTCTTTTGAGCTTTGCTACACTTTAAGAACGTATTATTGCACAATCACATACCAAGTTTGGTGCAAATCTGATTAATAGTCATAAAGCTATGGATGATTATTTGTATTAAAAGAGGCCAACTTGTTATCACACCTACAGGGTAAACTGGTTAGGGGAATAACTAAAAATTGGTGTCCATACAGGTTAATCATCATAGCTCAAACCTCCTATGGCTTAAACAAAATTGTACTGGCAGCTACATAGAGTTACAAAGCAAAAACTGTACAACTGTAAATTGCGTGGTTGAAATACTTTAAATGGTGGGGCAAAAGGTGCATGAAAAATGTCAACAATCTTACCAGTATTTGAACCAGAGACTTCCATACTAATCACCCAAATCCTTTACCACTGACCCGCTGCTTCCACAGCTGTTCATCTCACTTAATTTCTACTTCATAAATGAAAATCCTAGCTACAATCTACACATTAGTAATAGCTCATAATTTCAATGGAAATCTGGAATATTCTTTATGTGTTCTATTAGAAATCCCCCTCAAAAATATGTGGTATTGCAAAAGTAATCAAATGAACTATGCAGTACAATGCCATAGTAACTTCTCTTGTATTCCATCAATTCAAAGCCAATATTATAGTCATTTTGATACAGGGTGGTACACTACTACTCACTCCGATCGTCATCATCATAATCATCAAAATAAGAGTTATGCTAGTAAAACTTGAGACAACAGACTGCAAATCGTATTCTAGCATAAAAAGTGCAGGATTTGCTTTGTTATACATTGAGCAATTGCAAATTGTCATGTTTTGCATGAAAAATTGAGATACTCTAATGGAGCGGTCACTGCAATAGACAAATAGTACAATTACTTAACTTGGAAGGAATTTTTTGTTATTGCAACTATGTAAATGCAGGTACAGTAACTTTATCATACAGTACGATAGTACTGTATAGTAGGGGTTGGTAAGAATCATATGGTTTTGCAAAATTTCACACCTTAAAAAATGGACTTGCAATACGTTTTACCCGAAAAAACCACCTGGAATGCATTAGTACTGTTATAATGATGCTGTACCTTGGGTAGACAAAGCGAAAAGTCAAATGTTTTGATGTACAGTGAGTTTTAAAAATTTCTAAATTCACCTACATTTTGTCTGCCAGCCTGCCTGCTGTAAGACCCGGTAGCGCAAGGTGTACGGCTCCAGAAATTTCAGACAGTCAAGGTAATGACGTCGGATTCACGAATCTGTTGTTCCAATTACATTCTGTCCACTGCACCATGCTGTTTGCTTTCATCATTCATCTGTTTATTTGTTCTTCTTGAAGGATAATTAATAATCGAGGTGCTTAATGGTTGCGAGTTATCTCTAGCATTTGTTAACGTTGTGTAGTCATCTTTTTGTGAGGTAGCTAGCTTAATAATGTCGGATCTACTTCGGGATCCAGACTTCTAAAAGCAAGGGTTCCATTCTTATAATGGTGGACTCTCCAGTGATGTTTTACTGTAAAATCATCAACATTTAGGCCATTAGAAATGCAGCGGAAGCCTTAAACAGTTGCTGTAATAGCCTTAAAAGACAGACAATAATTATTTTAGAAGTACTTATTGCGTACGAAGGTAAAAGATAACTGCTTCAAGTGATATTTATACTATGTGGAAAACAAAAAGAGTATAATATAGCTAGCTAGCTAGCTAGACAAAAAAGTAAACAAACTAGCTATTTAAAAAAATTAAAAATTTCAAAAAAGAAGTAGGGGTTGATATAATATACTTACTACAAAAAGTAAGGAAACAAGATTAGACGATTACTTGCTAAAATGTGACACCCTACTTTTGGCTAATTTGATGGTCTCATTTCAAGATGCTAGCCAAAAGTAAGCATTAAAGTGTGTCTCATTTTAGCAAGTAGTCATCTAATCTTGTTTCCTTACTTTTTACTGCTGGATCATTTCTCATTTCAGCTGTAACATTTTTGAGCTTGTTTCCTTACTCTTTGTAGTATGTATATTATATCAACCCCTACTTCTTTTTGAAATTTTTAATTTTTTTGAATAGCTAATATCAGAGACAATTATAATTTTTTAAAAACCCCAGTGAAAATGTCAGGCGAACTAAAGCTTTACCTGACATTGATACACTGCTGCTGCTTTACACAATTTGGTATTCAGGGAACACATCAATAGATTTAGTATGTATAATGGTACAATCATTATTGTGTTCATTATTTACTTATGCACTAAAAAACTATACAACCTTGGACTACTTCCTTGTATTTTGATCTGACATTTTGTCAGGCAGGTTCCATTGTGGTCAGCCATGCATGATATTTGCCTGACAAATGGCCTATGTCAGGCAGTAATAATTGACTCTGACTAATATACATGAACAAGCAAAAAATTATAAAGCAATTATGTAGATCATTTATTTGGCTTTGGTATCGGATTGGTAGGTATTTTTCTGTGTTGGTATATAGAGCACTTAATTGTTTGTCATATATTGCATCTGTAGATGAAAAGAACAATAATAAAACAAACCTCAAAGCCAGTTAATGGTTGGCTTTGGGGTATATATTTAGAATGCAAAAAGAAGTGAAATCCATGCAAAAATAGCCAAGCTGTATAAAAAGGTGTGGCTTTCAGAAAGTCTGGGTAAAAAACAAAAGTTGTGAAATCAGGCCATGAAACAGCTGAAATGGTGTTGTGGATTATAAATTTTAGTAATGGCTTTGTATATAGTATTAGATTTACAAGTACACAGACAAATTTGGAATTTTCAACTAGAGTAGGGACCATAGAACATTGAGAAAAAGTACTGAAACAAGTTGGAGTAGTGCATGATATTAAATCCCAATAAAACAATAAGAAGTGTTATATCCCTACTGTGCTCAAGATACCATAATGGAAATGCACAGTAGGGATATAACACTTCTTATTGTTTTACTGTGATTTAATATCATGCACTACTCCAACTTGTTTCAGTACTTTTTCTCGATGTGCTATGGTCCCTATTCTAATTGAAAATTCCAAATTTTTCTGTGTACTTGTTTATTAACTTTTTTTTGTAAATAATTATTATGACTAGTGAACCCATGTATACCACATCTGAAATGGCACCGCACGCCCCAATTATTGTCTGAAAAGTGAAGTATCCATTACACTTTGTTGTCAGCTTTGGGCAACCCATTACACAGTATTTCGAATCAAGAACTGTTCGAAAAGCACCTCTGCAATCCATGCATACCGAAAGAAATGGTACCGCGCCCCCCGGTTATATCAATTATCATATGAAAAGTGAAGTATCCATTATGCTTCGTTGTCGGCGAGGTTCAACCTGTTACACAGCAGTACGAATCAAGAACTCTTTGAAAAGCACCTCTGCTATCAAAATAGCCACTATGACAAATACGGACGACTGTTACGCGGAAGGGAAGCCATCACGTGCTATCGCCAAATCAACACTTTTTGCTGTCAGCGAAGATGAATGGGACACAAAGGAGGACACTGGTAAGTCCATGAAGAATGCATTGTATGTACTGCGGTATGCCTAAAGTTACCTGTCAGGCCAAGGCGACGTTGAACAGTAAAAAAATCAAGCCTGTAGCCTTAGCCGTTATCGAGTTACGCTTGTCTGAGGGCATCAGTCAGTCAGTCACTAGAAAATTCCATTAAATAAATTATTTTTAAAATTCCGTAACAACTTATTGAAAGCGTTTCGGGTCGATTACCTAACCAATACCGCCTCATCGTAGTAAGGGGAAATTGAGGCTGTTTTTTGGGTGATATTATTTCATGGGCCACGCCCACTCCTTTGTGGTCCCTATTATACAGTTACTATCGTACTGTATGATAATAATCATTACAACACCTCAACACTCTATAGACCTCAGCCAGTATAGCTAGGCACCGACCGCTGGAAGGACAACACAATTCAACTTCACAAGTGATACCACAAGGCTTGAAACCTAAGAGAAAATCATTATCCTAGCCTGAGTGAAAACAGCTGGAAGGGCTAAGAAACTATTTGTTGCTTAATCCACACAGGCTGTTTGGATTAACATTAAGACCAAACAACATGGTTCAAACTATGAAAAGGGAAGGGGTAACTACTGTAGATGCAATTCTACCAAATCCAGATTAGTCTCGTGTGGCCAGACCACTTTTTCTCCCACACAGTCCTTATTGATAGAAATTATAAGGACCTGATTGAAAGAGGGTCTGGTACACTTCCAATGGGCCTGTTGTATCAGCAACCCAGTTGAATGTTGGGTGTTGATTGTTTCTAAGCCTCACATAAGTACCGGAAAGTTTATAGTTAAGATAGATTATGGCAGAGCACGATCATGGCTGTGGAAGTTCATCAATCAAAGCTGCAGCAGTTGAAGATGCCATCCATGAAGTAATCCAAGCAGTGCGATGCAATACAGAGTTTCTTGTCTGGAAATGACATGTTGGTTGTTTTACCAACTGGTTATAGAAAGTCTGTCATATACACAGGTCTTCTACTGGTTTTTGATAAGCTAAGAAGTAAGACGGCTAAAAATGGTTTAGTAGTTGTATACTACTGACAGGATGCCAACGTGTTAGTGCAAAATATGTGTGGCTAATTATGATGTAACTTACACCATGTTGTGCCTCTGGCTCTCTGTTGTCATCATTGTTACTACCTGTCAGGAGGGTTTGACAAGGGGAGGTGCACCATGACCAGGGTAGCATGTATAAGTAGCTATATATAACTATTGTTTTAAGTGTAAGCCCTTTGACATCCTTAATGATGGATCAAAAAAGAATTTTGTTGGAAAGGCTAATCAGTTGAGTATGCATGTTGGAGAAGGACTTGATGACGTATTGAGAAGCAAGGTATAACTTGTTTATGCCAGTCCAGAAAGTTTATTGGGCAATGCAAATATCAGAAAAATGTTGTTGAATTCTGTGCACTCCCAAAACTTATAGTATGTTCACGTTGAGCTGAATCCTGAAAAACGGCTAAAAATTAAAAGTGGATTTTTTCTCAACATAGTTAAAATTTCAGCCAACCAGATGATTATTGGTAACAGCAAAGGTGTCAACAACAGACACGTACGGTTTGGCTCCATTACAAGTTCGGGAAAGGGCTGTATTGGACACTGTACTTATATGGCTTCCCCATAGGAAATGTATTGTGAAAATTTTGATTGGTCGTAAATATTATGTCAAACATTTGAACAAAAAGATTTTGAAACATTTTTAGCGGGTCAAGCAGTACTACAAATGAGCCAAATTTCAAGATTGTGTGTAATTGCATCCATGAGTTATTAAATGTTTTTGAGGGTTCAGCTCAACGTGAACATACTATAGTAGGATTTCTTGTAACGAGGCTCACTGTGTAAGATGTGGTAAGCTGGGGTACATCATGCTGATTGGTCTGACAGCATATGATATTTCCTGACTTCCAGCATGATTTCTGATTTCCACCCTCATAAGTTAATTTATGGAAAACTCTAATTTACAAAAAAAAGTTTAAAAAAAACAAAAAC
Source organism: Dysidea avara (assembly GCF_963678975.1). Taxonomy (NCBI): domain Eukaryota; kingdom Metazoa; phylum Porifera; class Demospongiae; order Dictyoceratida; family Dysideidae; genus Dysidea; species Dysidea avara. The sequence goes on from NC_089273.1 coordinate 53,512,919, forward strand.
AACATGGAGGTTACAGACTTGATTTCTGATTTTTACCACAATATTGTATGAGCTGAATCTCTCCAAGTGTCAGACCACTCAGGTACATCCTCTCATGCTGTATTATTTAAACTAATAAAAGTGATTTGTTGCTTTTGGTCATAAGTATATGAACTATGCATATGTATTTCTAGTGACTATTTATATTTTCAGGGGTGGCAATTTTTGAAATATGTTTGCCGAGATAGGGACAATCTGAAGCTTGATTAATAAAGATGTTAGTATTCTTGCTCTCGTAGCCACTGCTATGCATGAAACAGTAAAGAGTATCTTTGAATGACTATGAGCTACATGAATGTAGTGACCATGTACATATTAATCTACTGTATGGTAGTACCAAGCAAGCACAAAAATTTTTGAAATGATTTTTGATTATATATTAGAAAAGTTCATATGTACATATCCATAGAATGAGTATGGGTATCTGTAAATGTCAGCCTGTAATAAATTACTCATCACTCTTGAGTTGGATCATATAATTTATTAAGAAAAGAGAGACCATACTTTCATGAGATTACATCTTCATACCACTTCAGATTTGTAAGACATTTCCTCAGAATATACACTGGGGATATGCCATGATACCATTCTTTGCTGATCTCTAAAGAAATGTCAATGGCAGACAATTGTCTGATAGTTCAGCAACACTAATTCTGTTCAACACAACATATGAATGGAAACAATGTAGCAACTGTAGTATAGTCATGAAGTTGGAATAAAGGACGCACATTTTTATTGATGATGTCTCCTATTATCACGTAACCTCTGTCCATTGGTTGGTCGACAAAAACAGTCGATATTAGGCCTAGTTGATCTCATTTAGCCTAGCTGGAGATAAGATCAATGGTGAACTTCAACAGCCTTACACTGTTATCATGTCAACTCTTGTTTATAGCACTACCAGTATTAGCATCTTGTAAATTGTTTACATCGAAGTCATCATCATAAGTATGATGCAGTGATTTTATCATCATCTTTATCATCAGTAAAGGATGAAACATTTCCAACTGAAGAATCGCTGCTGCAGCAGCTACTAGCAATATCACTGCCATGCATAGAATTGAAGTAAGCTGCTCCCCCACACTGTGGTTGATGGTTCTACATAATGTACTACTCAATGCCAAGGAGAAACTATCTGCTTCAGGATCCTGAAGATGTAGTGTAAGCAACTCTGCCAAGTTCAAAAGGCTGTGTCGATGATGCTACAATTATGTAAATGGAGTACACAAGCAGGTACTAATGTTGTTCTCCTTTACTTGTTATAACAGATCTTTCTGTGCTTGCGGCCTTTTATGATTACTGTATCAGTGACAGCAGTTACTAACACCATCAGAGAATTGTCTGATAATCATGTAATCTCCTGGGCAAACAACCTACTGACTCATTACTGTGCTTGCATGTAGCAGACATTGTTATAACAAGTAAAGGAGAACAACATTAGTACCTGCTTGTGTACTCCATTTACATAATTGTAGCATCATTGACACAGCCTTTTGAATTTGGCAGAGTTGCTTACACTACATCTTCAGGATCCTGAAGCAGATAAATTTCTCCTTGGCGTTGAGTAGTACATTATGTAGAATCATCCACCACAGTGTGGGGGAGCAGCTTACTTCAATTCTATGCATGGAATTTCCCAACTAAACCACTCGAGCTCTTTTGGAGACTCCCTTAGCATTGATTTATGTGATGGAGAACTCTATTATCTTCTTGAGCTTTATCAGCCATTGCATTGATAGTGCAATCATGTAAGACCTCTGATTCAACTACTTTCAGATGTAGCATTGTCTGCTTAAAAACATAACTAGTTTATGCTTTGGTGTAACATGGTGATTTCTTATACAAACTTCCCTGCTCTCTATAAAAATAGGATTAGATTTTTCAACATGCATACTTACAGTTACTTCTGGTGTAAAAGGTGCAGTGGAGGCTGCAGTAGAGTTATGTTAGTTTTTTAGTATTAAGAGCATAACTTTGTGTGTACCTAAAACTTGTTTGCTGTAGCTTCCACATCATCTCAGCTTTTCTTCTCCTTCTTCAACAGGTTCTCCTAGCTGGCAGTCTCAGCAGATCACTTCTCTCCAGTACGTAGTCTGGAATGAGACAACTCTGTCTGTGGTGGTGCATTTAATTTGGAAAGAATGTCCGTAGATGACTTATCGATTTTTTCAACAGCTTTGTTTTAGTTATGAATCAACTTTCTCTGATAAGGTGCACACAAGTATGCTCTCTTCACACAATTTCTCAAAAGAGCTCACTGACAATCCTGGCCTTAAGGCAAATCAAAATCGTGAGCTCCTTGGAACAACTGTTAGTCTTTCCGTATAATAACTTATGGTTTTTATGAGAGCCGTTGGTGTCATTAAAAGTCTGTTAACACAGTGCATGAAGCTCACATTAACCACTCCATTGTCTACTAAATATAGGCCCAGGAAATCTAAGAAAGATATGAATTGATAAATGCTTTATTGCTGCAAAATGAATTGCAAACACAATAGGCTGATTGAAAGTGTACCAGACTTTGTTTCAAGCTGGCACCTATAATTTCTAATTGATAAGCACCGTAAGAGGAAAAGTGGTCTGGCCACATGAGACTAAGCCAGATAGGTGCATGTTTATCAATATTTGTGCTTAACTAAACAACCAAATCATATTCTACTGTACATGATAACACAACCATTGCTAGTTGAGTTCACAAACCCTTGTAGTTGATTTTATTAAGGTGCAGCATGGTAAAGAGGATCCGTTTCAAAAATATTTTTTCAAATTTACAATCAAACACTGTTTTTTTGAACAGTTAACCTTTCAAAGATATCCTGCTATACAGTATGTGGAATTGGGGTACTAGAATTAAAATAACTAAAACTGCAGTGGACTATGAACCAGAACTAAACTATTGAATTTTGCAGCTCTAAAACAACACTAGATATATGATATGTGTGTTTCTTATGGTTTGTGTGTAAACTGATCAGCTAACATGTGATGTGTATCTAGGATTAGTGGGGTTTTCAAACTTTCATTACTAGTCACATTTTATGCTGTTATGCTATTTCCAATCAGCCATATACATATTTCATTGGCTTAGCAGTATAAGTACAAGTTACAGAATTCAGATATTCTAATTAAGTACTGAGGTGTGATCTGTTATGTGATAAGTGGTCGCTGTTACTAGTTTAATATGCAGTTAAATCAGACAACTCAGTATCCTAAAAATGCCAAAATTGAATAGGTGATTGTTTGACAGCTGATTGTGAACAATTTTTTTGTAATCATTTAAAAATTAATTTGATAACCAGAGGTTGTTGGACAAGAACTCATAAACATTAAAATGGTTTGGACGCTCATTTTAATTGGACTTTATCATCGCCCTAAAACTTTTTTACTATGATTTCCAGTTCATTGTCAAATAAAATCTGATCTGCGCTTAATTATAGTTATCAGCAATGTGACTGGCATTTTTTTACTAATTCTTATGAAATTTTGCCAAGCATGTTTGGATTTCTTCTTTCACATTCTAATTGCCATTTGTGATTATCTATCTGCAGTACAGGTCTTTGCAACCAGAAGTGCTAAGCTAAGCTAAAAACATGACCCATGTATTTTGAGAAGATGCTGGGTTTTGTAGCAATCTCACCTTTCTTTGTAACCTTACCTAGCCTTGGAAAACAGCACAGATTAAAGTCATAAAAATGGGCATGTCACATTGTGTCTTATCCAATCAGAATTCTTTGTTATAAGTCATTAGCATAACATAACCCATACAGGTAGTACTGGCTAGGGATGTGTTTATTATGCCGGCATAATTTTGGGTAGTTGAAAGAATTAGGGGTTATTCCGTAATAATCAGATAAGTTTAGGAATGATTGGTGCAAAATTATTACAAGTTTTTCCTTGTAGCTTGATGCAAACTCTTTTGAATATACCACTGAAACAGTGCAAGCATAAAATGGTTTAAAAGATTGAGATACTTTGATAGAGAAGTCACTTACTCTGATAGAGCAGTAAAATTCAAGCCCATGTTTGAATCGGTTCAAAATTTTTGGAGAGATATGAATCAGTAAACTACTCTATAGCCTAGAGAAGATTGGTTGTATGTCATCAAACATGTTGTGATCTTAAATAAAAGGTCAACCCAACATCTATAGAATATTCTAATGTGCAAATTGATGGAAGTGCTCTACTTTCAGCCACCCAACACTTTGGCTTTCCTAGCTAAGAAACAAACTCTACATTATGTGAAAGTTATGCCAATTTTGAGCGCATGTTTGGTTGTGCAATCATGTGTTGCAATATGTTATAGGGCTATGATTTGTATCATTAATTAGAATGTAGCTTTGTGTGCTTGTTGTTGTACATAGAATGATCAGGTGGGGGTTTCCCTAATCTTCAAGGTTGATCCTGACGGGTTTTACCTGTCAGCCCGTGGAGAAAAGAATAAGGTTTGTGTGTGTGCATGTGTGCGTGTGTGTGTGTGTGTGTGTGTGTGTGTGTGTGTGTGTGTGTGTGTGTGTGTGTGTGTGTGTGTGTACGGTAGCTTATGTAGTATACTTTGCAATGCTCTCAATTACATCTCCATAACTATAAGGACAAAGAGTTTGGTCTGGTCCATACATTCTTACCTCTGAAAGAGGATGACCTCTTTAAAATATTTGGTACCTAGTGTCTATTGTGAAGTGCTTGTAATGTATACTGTTATGTGTACAATTGTCCAACTAACACATTTGGCACTATTGTTTTCAGTCACGAATGCAGCCTTAGTGTTAGGTATGCATCAATTAAGTTTAAGTATTTCAAACAAATCCGTTCTACTATGTAGCATTGGGACAAATTATGTGATCATATTTCTGCATAATATTAAGTTTGGCTTAGTGGGATGAAACGGGTATGAACTTAGTATGTCACTGAGGTAATTCATCATCCAATTGACTTTTACATATCAGCTAACAGTAGTGAACAAGCAATGAATTTCAGTATATGGTGCTAAGGATAGAAATGTTATTGTAGTGTGCATACTTCATACACATTGTGTGTATGTTGCTATGGTTACAGGAAGCACTTTATTGGGATATCAACTTGATCAGTGACGTCCGAGTCTCTGAGGTGAGGTTGTCATTATGATTTGATGTTTATGTATGTATGTGTGATAAGTATTCTCTGGGGAGTGTATACTAACATATTTGATATATGTCAGTATGGTATAGAGTGAAATGTCTCTTAATGAACTCTTCAAAGTAGGAAACACCTCCATGGTAAGGCCAAACATTTTGGACCCACACAGGTCTGGAAGTGAAGTAGTTTATTCATGACTGTTAACTGTACATACTTGTTTAATGGTCCTATCTGATCTTTCTATGTTTATGATAGAGCAGTGTTAACTGTTATAATTATTGTTTTGATAGAACCATATTCCTGGTCTATCAATACTGTACTGTTTAAGTAGGGATTGCAAAAACAATTTTGTGCACTGCCCAAAATTCCACCTTCAAAAATCATATTATAAACATTTTATGCAACAAAAAAATCACTTTATGGAATAGTACTAGTCCATATAATACATAATACAACATTAAATATAACAAAACACTTACAGGTGGCCAGATATAGAGTTTTTTTTAAAAAATTGCCAAACCTCAAATTTTGTTTCACTGTCTCATGATCACTGCCTGACCACAGTTGCAAAGCTAGAGGCCAAACAACACAGCGCACGGTCACCATTTTATGCCACAATAACAAACTCACCAGTGGGATGTGCCTTTTGGGGTTCAGACAAGTGTAGGCCCTCTGCGCCTTGTCTTTTCTTTTATCTTTGATCAGGCTGCTTGTCTTCTTCATCCAACGAAGCCATACTGAGGCATTAATTTTCTGTATCAACACTTACTTTTAGCATAGATATACAGACAAGTACCCAGGATTGGAATCATCTGGTTTTTCATGCCAGATCATTGTTACCGGAAGTAGCAATATGTTCAAATTTATCACACAAAAAACTAGTTCTACTCTTGTGACTACTTCCTAAAACATTAATAATTAGTTGCCGTGTGCTATAAGTCTGGTTCCTTCAATAATGGTCACTACATATCAGCTAGCCGCATTGAGAGATACGCCTACAAACCAGGCCCTACTGCTAATTAACCATCCCCTTCATGAGGATGGCTTACCAACAACTAAAAAACACTCTCACATATTGACATTTTACAGAAACATACTGTAAAAAGTGTATTTCACTATCCCGCCTTTTTCAAAGGGGGTAACAATGATCTGGCGAACGTGTTTGTATTGAAGTAAATGGGCTCAGATGAGATGATTCCAATCCCAAGTACTTGTCTATATCTATGCTTTCAGCTGCAACTTCACGATTGGGATCCCGTTCACAATAGGTTCGTAACCACGCCCATGAAAGGTGGACTAATAGCGATAGAGTGTGGAGACCTTACCTCTTATTAATCTGGCTATTTACTTAACAGTAAACAAGATTACCTCGCTCCTTATTGGTCTAATACAACAGTCACTCTAATACAACGGTCATGTATGATAGAACAGTTACAAGTTACATTGTTCTGGTAAACATATTTGTATAAGAAAAGGAAGCAAGTATATTATTGTTCTAAAGGAGACAGGTGCCCCCAGCAACAGCAAGGTCAACAGCTAGAGGCACACGGGGACACTTGGATCTAGAATGCAATCCCCTGATACACATTATTGAAGAGCACAGCAAGGAGAACTCCATATTACAGCATAGCCAGCCCATATCCACAGATATAAGGAACTCCAATTTTCACTGAGCAAATGGGCAAGATGTTTATAAGTGATGCATGATGATATCTGCCTTCCCCATACCACAGATGTGGAAAATACAAGTGGACTAATGCAAGTTACATTGTATAGCTAGCTGTGCCACAACAAAAACTAAACAACCAGTATTTTAAAAAAATGTTAATTTAAGCAGGATCTATGCAATAAAAAGTACTGAAACGAGAGTTGAATGATGGTATTACAGCATAGCTCAGTAGGAAGTCCGTACTTTGGCATTGAATACCAAAGTAGGGACTTCCCTCTAAGCTATGCTGTAATACCATCATTCATCTCTTGTTTCACTACTATTTATTGCAGCGTTCCCTATTAAATTAACAATTTAAAAATAATAGTAGATATTGTGGGATGGCTGTATTTGTAACCAATCACTGTCGTATTAGTGTCAATTATAACTGTGAAATGAGGATAGCATGCTATGTTTTCTAGACCATGAACAAGTGTCAGTGAGATGTCCTGTGTGTACAAATGGGACCATGGACAAGTGTCCTGATTATCAAGGTGTCCAATTAGTGAGGTGTCCTTATAGTGATAAAATTAATTTTACTTTAGTCCCTGCAATAAAGAGGTTATCCTGGAGCCAGAGACCTGTTGGGATCATAACCTTTAACCTGCCATACAATAGTATACCATATACTACTATATCATATACTACTATATCATAATATCATATACTAATATATATAGGGATGCGGCAATTATGCCGGCATAATTTCGGGCATAATAAGTATGTGTGGGAATCAGGAATTATGCTAGCATTTTGAGGTGATTATAAAGCTTTAACAGTAGGAAAATCTGCAGATTGCACAATTCCGTTAGAAATGATCAAGATACTCTAATAGAGCAGTCAGAAATTCTAATAGAGCAGTCACTGAATATTATTTATTCCAATAAAGCAGCCACATTGGAATGAAGTACTCTAATACAGCAACCAGCTAAAGAATTCAAGACCATTTGAAGCTTAAACATCAATGAAAATGGTCTGATACAGCAATAAACTGGCATTATTATCCAATTATGGTGACATAATTTTGGGAATAATGGGCAATTCTCAAAAGCATAATAGGTGATTTTTTGAGCACTGCTCAAAAGCATAATGCTCAACTTTTGCAGCATAGTAGCCTCATGCCTAAATATATCATATACTATTATATCATACACTATTGTATTCTCTACAGTCTAGTGGTAACCTGAAGGAGAAGCTGATCAGAGGGGATACAGATGATGAAGATATCGACAATTGCATATTACATCTAGTATACAGGAAGGATGGGATTGTCAACTTGGAGTTCATTACTTTAGTAGCTCAGAATAGGGAAGTGGCTAATGTAAGTCTGTCTGTACATGTGTTGTGTATGTCAATCGGTATGTGTGTATGTGTAGTCTGTTTGTGTGTGTATGTATTGCATGTTTGTGTATGGGTGTGTGTTTGTTCATTCTTGTGTAGTAGTATTGAGCTGTTTCAAGTTAGTTACCACTTGTACATAGCTAGTTACTTAACCAACATCATAAGACAACGTGGCAAAATATTTTGCACTTGAAAGCTGTATAGAATTTTGCGGAATGCTTATTTACACAAAACAGGTTTATATGGCCAGGTTACTCGGCCTGCCTAACTCTAAAACCAGACACATCAAAAGAAAGCTTATTCATGGGTAAGGCTAAAATAACTACTGTAATGAAAGAGGTTCATTTGTTGTGAAGCAGTGCAACTGGTTTTATTGCAATGCCACTTTCCACACTTTGTCTGCTATCTAACGTAACTAAGTCTTGTGGGCTGTATGGTGAATCAGCTAACGCTCTTTTAAGTAAATCAACTGGTAATGAGTTATTGATAGGATGTAATAAATAGATTGGCTTGCTTATACCGTAAGTTGAAACGTATTTCCACCATGTGTTTTGGTCCCCAAACATTCTTGTAGGGTAAATCCCTTGATAGCACTTTAATCCTTCTTACATCACAAGTGAAACATAGCCATAGGATGAATACTCAGAACAAGTTAATTTATTTAGTACACTACATGCACCCATATAAGGTAATATTGTTAGAGGTGTTTCCCCACCAACTCATAGTCCTGGATGATTGCAGTTAACTCGATAACACACAATCTCTACCAGTTCAACTGTTCCATGCAAACCATGATTAAAAAAATGTGAGTAATAGTATGTGTGTAGTAGCCTGTCACTTGTCTGTCTGAATAAATGTCTATATCTCCTTGTCTTTGTGTCCTCCGTATGTGTGTTTGTCCAATTGTCAATGTCTTTGTCTCTCTCATTACTATTGATGTTACAATCACACAGGAGGGCTAAACTCATGTTACATGCTAATGGATATGGACACTTGTACCTGAATACGTAAGTCTGTTTGTTTGTGTGTATGTCCCACTGTGAAACGGTTCAGTGGCAGATTTAGAATTTTTCAGATGGGTTTCAGGTTCAACTCAATTTCAGCCCAGCTGTAGGTTGAAGACCAAAAAAAAAGAAAGGTCACAACATGCTGGTCAACGCTGTTGTTGAACAGCATGAAATTTCACCAGTAGAAGTACTAATATAATAATACACTATCTATAACTCTTGGTGATTTTATCACCCACATGACAACTCGTAAATAAATTAGGGGTGCACAACGCTATTTTCAGAGGGGTTTTCAGCTGAAACCATTGCAACCCCCCTGTATCCACTACTGCTGTTCAATACAAGGAGAAGGAAACATTAGGAACTTTATATATACTGGATTAGGGATCAAAGTAAAAGGAATAGCTGAAAAGTGGTTAAGCAGGAAGGTTGCCTCTACCTGCAGATATGCTATATCCCTATATCTGCAACCTAGCTTCCTTGTTACACCACTTTTAGCTGTTCCATAGTTTTGTTATTTTTTCATTGATTCCTAAAATTTCAAATTTTTCTTCTACTTGTTTGTTTACTTAATTATTAGGGCTGAAACAAATACTGCAAATACTTGAGTATTCATTAAGATCATATGACACAGCTCACATGATGCATTTGCCAATAGGAAGTGTCATAATGAAAGCTATAGAGTTTGATTAGTATTATTCCTTGTCAGGAATGCTAACTTCACTACTTTAATACAGTGTGTGTATCATTGTTGCTACTTGAAAAAGTAAACTGCCTAAGGTCAGTATAAAATATGTCAAATGTGTATTACTACTGGTATGCATTCACCTGAGCCCCTGTCAAATATAGTAATATCAAAGAAGTGAACATGTGTTCACTCCCAATGGTTTTGTACTGGAACAAGCATGTTTTCATGTTATAAGCATGTCCCTCATAACTCACTTGTTCTCACCTGTATCAAAGTGCTTTTTGATTAACAGTTCCGGCATTTAAAGGGCTTCACAGCATTACTAAGTCTTTGGGCAGCTGGCCCATGTAGCAAGAATTATTAACAAGAAACAAGGGCCCAGGTGAATGAGAACAGACTATAGCTAGTATTCATGAGTACTCAATCAGTAACTCTAGAGAGTACATGAGTACTGAAAACCATGATTGTTCCAACCCTAGTAATTCTAACAAAATAAACCAGGGAATACTGCATAGAATGGAGTCAGGAATTCCATTTATGTAATTTTACGTCAGAGCATGTGCCCCACAATCAATTACATAACGGAAAGGGAGAGGTGGCCATTACATTTTATGCTGTGCCCATTAAAAGAACAGTACGAGGAGCATCTCTGCCAGTCGCTAGTGAAAATACAGGCGAAAATAGCCAACACAGCCCCAGGAAGCCTTGTCTCTCTATCTTGAATCAACACCTTGCATTGTCAGAGAAAGGAACTGGAACACAAAGGAAGACAAAGACAAATCCATGATGTGTGTATTGTATGTACTGTGGTTGGCGAAAGGCACATCTCAAGATGAAGTGACATTGAACAGTGGAAAAATCAACTCTATAGCATTATCCATTGTCAAGCTATGCTTGGCTGGAGGCATCAGTTAGTCAGTTAGCATAAGATACTATTAAATAGATTTTTTTTAAATTTAATAGAAACTCTTTGGAAGGGTTTAAGGCTAGTCTCAATACATTTTTGGACTTGACTGTGCCTAACTAATACTGCCAAGCTGTCATGAAAGGAAATTGTGGGATGACAATTTTGGCTGGAGAAGGCTGGTTCTTCATGATCCCTAATATACAGTACTAGCGTACTGTATGATATGTATGTGTTGTATTTGATCTAAATTTCGTATAGGGAAAGTATTTTAGCTGGAATACTGTAAAGTCGGGTTGTTAAGCGCATGCACTTATAATTTTCGGAAAAAACTTTTGTAAAAATCGTACTATCTGTTAGGTGCATACACCTGTAGCTACGCCCAATAAATACTGGTGAGTGCAACACGGAATCACTACATTGTAATAGAGTAGTTAGTAGTTTGTGCTAGTCACTACGCCAGTATGTAAGGATATTTGACTCCATTTCTGGGTGAAATCCTTCATGATAAACGAGATTATCACTATCCAGATGGCTGATTTGCTGTATACATAGCGAAGAGAGACCTCAAGGGAGGGGTAAGTGCTTGAGGAGACAAGTACTTTCAACTTTCTTGCTGTGTGTAGTTTCTATCATCGCATTTTGCTGTGTGCACTTATCATCGATGGTTAATTACAAGAAATGTGTATGCGCTTAACAAATAATATGCGCTAAATAGATATATGCGCTTAACAACCCGACTCTACGGTACATTCAACAAACACTCAGTCTGTTCTCAAAATAAAGTGTTGACCTTACTACCTTAGTAACAAGGTCTTCACAGACACATAATGTGTTTCACCTTCTGGCCAGTTATGGCTGAGAATATCAGCACAAATCTGTTAGGGTGTATGTTTTATTAGAATAGTTGAACAGAGCTCTGTATACATTAGAGTTGATATTTCAACATGTTATATTGTATCACAATTTGACACATTGTACAAAACATTACTATATATGGTGATATCTACAGGGGCAGATCTAGCATTTCCCAAGAAGGTGCTAAGCTAGGGCCATTTATAGGATTAAAAAAATGTGGCAACTGGTTGATACAATCAGTAGTGCAGTGTGAGAAGCACATGTCAACATGAAGAGCATGAGCAGGAAGATTTTGTATGTTTAGCTTCTGAGGTTGAATTTGGCAATAACATTGGCTAAGCCTCTTTGAATATGCATTGTGAGCTAAGTGAAAACATTATTTTCTAGCTGTGGTAACTAGCTTTCATATAAGGGCACAGCATAAATGCTGCAGTATGGTTTGAGTCCAAAGTTGAAGTTCAAGGGGTCTAGGAGTTGGTGTCTAATTTAACAACAAATGTTCTATTAGAATAGAGGTTAGCTCTTCTCTTATCACTCTTTCCATGTTTTCATTGCCAATGTATGCTTAAGACTACACCTGTACTGTAGCTTCTACTATCTTTCTAGCTATCATATAGTAACGTTTTGGAGGGGATGCTTCAGTGCTCTCAATCCACCCTTGCTTAAATTATCCAAACAATTTACTACAATGGAACTCCCCGATAATAGTGACCATTGGGTATTAATATTGTCTGTTTGTTTGTAAAGAGGTGTCCTCAGTCAAACCATAGATGACGGAGAGGGGGGCTAGCCCCCTCTTGGAATGATGCCTCATTGAAATTGTCCTTCCTAAAATGGGGCTGAAAACCCTGAAAAAGATTGATATACTCTAATAGAATGCTCAAACTGTGTCATAAAAATGTGTTCCTAAAGTGGTCTAAAAACGAACATTTTTTAAAAAATTTACGAACCATTGATTTCTTACTTCAGAGAGTTGGTGTATTACCACTGTACCAAATCTTTCCAGGCGTCTAAAAGGCTATTTGAATTACATAATATATATTCACACAAAAACAGCCAAGCTGTGAAAAAATGGTGCGGCCTTAAAAAGCCTGGGTGAACAAAGTTGTGAAATCAAAGGTGGCGGCCAAGAAATGGCTGCAATGATGTTAATCCTAATAAATTTTAACCATGCACACAGCCATTATTAAAACTTTTTAGCACTAAAATCATTGCAGCCATTTCTTGGCCGCCACCTTTGATTTCACAACTTTTGTCACCCAGGGTTTTTAAGGCCGATTTTTTCACAGCTTGGCTGTTTTTGTGTGGATTTCACATCTTTTTGTACTTTATAAAGCCCCAAAACCAGCCTATGGCTTGAGGTTTGTCTTTACTCACATTTCTTGTTTTCTATGTAGATACAAGATGATTATTGAAGACCTTACGTATTAATGTATATCATTGCATGATTTAATTCGATATTATTTTGATAATATTAATGTAATACTCTAATAGAGTGCACATATTTTTGAGGACTTCTAATAGAACATACATAGAATGTTCTAGAACAATCTAGTACTTCTATTGGTAGATCTATGAAATTACAAACGTCTGATTATAAGCAGATTTCAACTAGAAATTTCATTTATAAGACAGAAATTAAGTGAGATGATCAGCCAAGGTAGCAGTGGTTCAGTGGTTAAGGATGCAGGTGCTAGGTATGGAGGTCCCTGGTTTGAACTCTGGTAAGGTTTTATCAGCATTTTTTGTATACTTTTTTAACCCCATGGTGACAGCTCTATTAGAGTATCTCGATCCCGCGATTTTACACTTGCTTGGTTTTTGCTTTATAACTTTGTCGCTGTAACTATTCAAACTATCAAAAGGCACTGCTACGATGATCAGCCTATCTACACACCAATTTTCAGGTTATTTGTATACTCAGTTTACCCTGTAGCCATGACAGAAGTTTGATCTTTTTTTTACGTGAATAAATTCTCATAACTCTGAATATTTCTCAAATTCACAACAAAGTTGGTATGTGAACCCACCATTACACGCTCTTCATTTGTGCCAAAGATTGAGGCAATTTAGTTAAACATTTGTATTTTATAACAACTTTTGCAAAGTGTGCACAAAGAAATCAAACCCTCCATAACCCCCATACGGAATAAGAAGAAAAAAACGAAGATATTAAATGAAACTTTGAATACACATATATATCTCGAAAATGGCAGTTGCAAATTTAATCAAATTTGCTGTGTGGCATACCCTACCGGGGGACAGCTATAATGCAAAAATGGTGTGCTTTGGAGAAGGGGCATGGAGCTATGCACACGTGAAAACACTGTTTTCTTTCTTCCTGTCAATATACCAACAGTGTGGTCACCGGCTTTCTTGGCCACACGACACACTACTGTGTGTCTTTATATGCTGTATGTATAGACTGCAAACAGCCTGTTTTAAATACCAAAAGGTTGGTGATATGCTTCAAATTGTGCATTCTGGTGAATGCAAAACCTACAGCTTCTGGGGGGCATACCCCCTGCCAACAAAGATTCTATACTTTGGTCAGCCCCCTCAGTCAAAGGCTGTACAAGATACTAATGCTGTTAACACTATCCCACTAGGGACCTTAAAGCCTGTGATACAGGGAGTTGAACAAAACATGTAACTAAAGTGTGAAGAATATCACAGACCCAGTGGTGACTTGATCCCCAGCAATATGCAGTCTAGGCATGTGCCAAAGGAGCCACAGCAGCAGGATCTGGTATCTTAATTCTCTGTTGTACTTAAACATCTAATTCTTTCCTGCAAATGCTGTTGATATGGTATGTAGATGATGTCCAGAATTCAGAGGTGTTCTTTAAGAGTAGTTCCACTGTAATGTGAAACTTTTACTATTACCTGACATCTTTATATAGCATACACACAATAGTGTATTGTTGTTATCCAATTATTGCACACCACAGGGTAAACAAGATCCTTACAGGCAAGGCAGAGAACAGATTAGAGTCCATTATGTTCTCTCTGGAGATACACAAGATACCTATAAAACAAGATAGTGCTGTAAGTCTTTCTTTATTGTCATATTATATGGTTGTTGTTATGTAGTGTTACATAAGTATACCCCAAGGGTGGAGTGTTACACATATCTTAAGATTATTAATACACATACGTATTCCCCTAGGGTGGATATTGTATATATATGAGTTGTATTTCTCCCTTAGGGTGTTAGGTACATAGAGGCAGACACTTTGTCAGAGGCAGTGATGGAGGAGATGATCAGTAGAGTAGCTAATTGTAAAGATCATGTGCAACCAGCCTTCCAAGGGTATGTGTGTGTGTGTCTGTCTGTCTGTCTGTCTGTCTGTTTTATGTAGCTATGTGTTGTGTGTCTGTCTGTCTGTGTGTAACTATGTGTTGTGTGTCCATCTGATTGTGTGTAGCTATGTGTTGTATGTCTGTCTGTTTGTGTGTTGCTACAAGGACGGATCTAGGATTTATAAAAGGGGGGGGGGGGGGCTAACTCAAGGTACTAATCTCTTGGGTTGAGGTGTGCATAGCACACTTCCCAGAATGCAAAGCATGCTGGAACTAGGGGGATCTGGGGGCATGCCCTCCAGAAAAGTTTGAAAAATAGATGCTAAAATACTGCAATTTGGAGACATTCCCACATAAAATTCATAATATTTTCTGCCTGTAGATTATATATACTGCCTTTAGATTATAGGTATGGCTCTCTGAAGCATTTTGCTAATGGAAAAGTTTGGGTAGGTACAGACAACCAAGTACATGATGCACCCCTCTCACAATTGCACAACACTGAATAGGTGCATGTTAGAATAATAATGTTGAAAGTGAAACATTTTGAAATTTGAACAATACAAGATTGAATCTGAGAGCATTTTCAATGGAAATTGTGTACCTGAATTAAGTATTGCCATACATATTAACTACACAAGTAGATGAATGAAGCCCTTTAAACAGACCAATGCACTTCATTGTATGTATAGGTGCAGGCAGATTTGGAAAAATTTCATAACAGAACCAACTACATGTTTCCAGTGAATGTTCTATTAGAGTAGTTAGCTGACTGCTCTATTAGAGTATCTTGATCTTGTACACCTCCAATGCTTCTTGTTGCATAAACTTTAGCATAAATCCACTGATAATACCTTTGAAAGATGTTTATAAGGTGGTTTTATGAGTATTTGTATTATTAGTGATCATATAATTATGCTAAGACAAATTTCATTATAATTCTCAGCATATTGATCAAGTAAAGCCTAAATATGAAGGGAGGGCTTCAGCCCCCAAAGCCCCCCCCTCCCCCCGAATCCACCCCTGTGCTATGTGCGTTTGTTTGTGTGCAGCTATGTGTTGATTGTCCGTCTGTTTGTGTGTTGTATATCTGTCTGTTTGTGAGTAGTTATGTATTGTGTGTCTGTGTGTCCATCTGTGTGTATTGCGTTGTAACTTGTTATGTTTGTATGTATCCTGTCATGTATGTAAATAGCTGTAAAAATATGTGCAAGTACATCATTAAGTTGTGTTGTTCTTTAGTATACTTATCAAACTGTACTGGTGTGTTTTGTACAATATGTTATTACTGTACTGGTTGATGTGTTAGGTATAACAGTTATGTTATTACTGGTAACTATATCAAACTATCACATTCACAGTTGTAAGGTACCCAACATGAACAAGGACAAACTACTGAAGTTTCTCAATGAGGTAAATATGTCTGCATGTCCATTTGTCAGTGTGTGTCTTTTATTAGTAACAGTACAACCCTTAAACCAACATAGAACTTTTGGGAAATGCATGTTTTCACATGTAGGCATGCATGGCGGCATTAAATTGGCTCTTCACCCAAAAACTACACAATGACTGAATGTCTGTTCACTGAGCTACTTAATGAAGGTTAAGTGAAGTAACCACAGTAGCTTACTTGTTATGTTCAATGACGGCAGCTCGTGTTTCGTGATTCAATATTCTGACCATTTATTTAAATTCAATCATGAGTTTAATCACGTGACTAATATACAGCCTGATAGAAAATTTAATGACAAAGTAAACGGTGTTTGTTGCAAGTTTTCAGGAACAACCATCATTAAGTTATGCATTATTTGATAAAAACATGTTAGGTTTGTGTGTGTCTTTACCAAAAAGTTAAAGTTCTGGCCTGGCTTTTTGGCATTACTGTAAAACCCCAGGTATTGTTATAATCCTTATTACATCACAGAATAAACTGCATAGGAAATGTGCTTCGAGAGTTACAGCACTTTAAGACACACATATTCTCTGTGTGTTCTACTAGAGTAGTTATTCACTACACTGGACTGTTTAGTTGTACTGTAAACTCATATTGATCTGTGGCATGCGTCTTGTTATTACTATAACTTATATGACAAATTTTCAAATTAGTAACTTAGCGACTATTGACCATCTAAAAAGTGGGATGATAAAAACTTTACAACCGTTGTGTTAATATTTAAATAATGTTTAACATCCTTTCTCAGGTTCAGCATGATCCCCATGACAGCACGGTGTTAAGTGAGTTCAAGATGAGCAAGGCAATCTCGATTATCCACAACTTGGAGCCAAAAGGACGTGACATCGGTAAGTGGAACGTTATGTTGTTAGTAGTAGAACTTGTGGACAACCTCCTAGTTTCAGTACTTTTTATTCTTTGATTCCTTGGCTAATATTTCTACTTTTCCTTCTATTTGTTTGTTTACTTTTTGCGTAAAACTATTATGAGTAGTACACCCTTGCATACCACATTAGAAGAAAGAATGGTACCAGGTTTATTGTTTTTGTCTGAACACCCCACCCCCAATCCCACTACCAATTACTGAAATGGTAAAGTGACCATCACGCTTCATTTTCAGCTATGTCCAGCTCATTGCAAATGATGAACACCATGAAAAGAACCTCTGAGTCATAATGGAAAACTCAGATGGTTCCCATAACAATGTAGGGAAGAAGCCATCATGCTGAACTAGGCCATACCTATTGGATCTTATGTTGTGCGGGCAAAACCTTGAAAAAAAAATGGGTAGGTAGGTCGATTTGATAATGATAGTTTTTCAATACTATTATTTGATGCAGATTTAAAAAAGCATTTGCATGGCTACTAAACTTTAAACTCAAACAACAAAAAGCATGGTACATCACTAAAAGTATGAAAGCATTTGTTACCAAAAATGAACCTATGTAATTTTGTGGTTTTAGTTTTTCTTTCATTTCTTCATATTGTTAGGTTGTCTAGTGGCAGGCCTTTTCCCACTAGATCTACACAAAAAAAAACACAGATTGGCTGTACAACAACATATTGCTTGTATAACACTTTGATGGAATCATCATCAACCAGTTCATCTGGTAAGCCACAAAAGTAATAGATTTGAGGAAACGATACGAGCTTTGCACTGTAATATTGTACTTCAATGGAATCCTTGCATAACAGAGCTGCACATATAACTATCAAGCCATAGTGGCATGAAGATGAAGGAAATAATTCAGAGCCACAGGTATACAGCTTAGAGTAATCAATCTCTTCTAGAAGTATACATTCTTCTTTGGTCAGCTTTCGTGCAGTATAAGGACACCTAGGGTTGAAGCATTCTCGGCATGTAATAGTTCTACACATTTTGCTGTTAGTAAAAAATGGCTTTCTTTTGTCATCAAGTTCTTTTGCTTCCTGGAAGCTGTAAGATCCCTTTGAGGGCTGATCTTTATCAGATGGTAGCTGCCCATAAACTTTATCAAATGGTGGGATGTACGAATCCTTCTGAATCAAGCAGAGGTAGAGGCAAGTAACTAAGTGCTTCAAATTATTCAGCTTTCATGTGCACTGGGTGATGGGCACAGTAGAGGCAACTATTGTTTTGACATTTTTTTTTAAATTTGAAAAACATAGCTTGACATGTTGCAGTGCCCTGTAATAAAATCCTGAAGAGGCACAGACTCTGTCATCATTTTGGAGATTTGTTTCACTATCTATGTTGATTTCATCTTCAATTGCTACAAAAGCAACACCAACACCCTGCTCCGTAATTTTCATTGCCTTAAACCGGTCAGCTAGAGTTGTAATTGGACCTTGCATAGAATCTCTTAATGTGTCTTCTAAGCCAGGATTCTCATCTAACACCTTGCGCACTTCACCAAGGGTTCTTACCTTTTATTATTTCCTCTAGGTCTGGTTCCATAGGTGTTCTAGCTAATTCCATATGTTGCAAAGTCAAATTAAGAGTAGACATAACTCTTTCTGCAAGATTTGTTCAACCCTAATAGGGACAAGTTTGTACTGAAATTAGCATATCCATATCAAGTGTACAAAACAAAGCAATAAGACGACGGAAAAGTGATTCTGTGATCAAGACCACCGTTACTAATAGTAGGCTTGTAATCCTCCTTTTCTAAAGCATTAATTAGTTCAGATGTGTGCCTTAGTGCACTAGAGGGTTGGGAAACTTTGTCCTTTAGAGTGACACATGCCTTTCCTTGAAAGAAAGAATCTTTTGCAGATATGGGTATGTCAACTATAAAGGACACTGATGAGATAATACCATGCACATGAAAGTCATGGTCAAGGGCACAATTCTGTGGTCCATCTACAGACATCAGTGACCTGTTATGCCCCCTAGCACCTGCTGACACAGGGAATCTTGGCTCTCCTACAGGTATGATAGCCTTATCATCCACAGATATCATTCGAACAAGGGATTTGTTTTGAACTGAGAAGCCTTTCACATATTTTTAAATATTCCCCACATATTCGGCATTAGGGTAATCTTTTCTTAACTGCTGTACCTGTACACCATGCTTTGCCGGTGTAACATAGTACTGAACTACTATAGAGATTAGATGGCCAGAGTTGCAGTCTTATCCATTCAGTTGAAGGAACTACTGGCATGTCATGTGTGTTTCTTCTGTAGATGCTCAGTTATAATATCCTGTAGATGGCAGATGGATATGGCAAGAGGCATGTGCACAACATCACCCTGTTGTCTTTCATCAGCAGTTGTTGTGGCTTCTTCCAAATATTCACTCATCTCAGTATCAAATGCATTGGATATAAGATTTCCATATATCTACAGTAAGACAATGTTAGGATCATCAAGATCAATCAGTGCTTTAGTAACACGCTCATCTACCTCCTTCTCAGTGATGCAATTGCTGGAAGAATCATCTCCTACCAAGGATTTATAAATAATTATGCAACACACACTTTGGTGTTTTAGGAAAATGATCAAGGCACACAGTACTATGTCGTGCAGCCCAAGAAACTGGCATGCAACACTGTGAGTATATTGACAGGAAGAAAGAAAACATGATTTTTGTACCTCTGTAGCTCTGTGCTGCCTTTATGAAACAAGACAATTTTTACTGTGGCTACAACAAAAAACTAAACAAACTAATATTTTTAAAAATTGTTAATAAGTAGGGATCTATGCAATAAAAGTAGTGAAACAAGAAATGAATGATGGTATTACAACATAGCTCAGTGGGAAGGTCCCTACTTTGGCACATCAGCTATAATTTTGCTCAATGCCAAAGTAGGGAGTTTCCCACTGAGCTATGCTGTAATACCATCATTCACCTCTTGTTTCACTACTTTTTATTGCATAGATCCCTACTTCATTTTTAAATTAACAATGTTTTTAAAATATTATTATTGAGAGCATTGGGGTTGTCATGAAATCCATTAGTATGATACCAAATACTCTGATGTGATAATTTGACATGTTTAAGAAATCACACTAGTAATTGTCTTTATCATCAAATACCTTGATGTGTGTAATGATAATGCAAGATGTTTAATAGTTATAATATATTTCATGAAATTTTGTGATATTTCCACAGGTATAATTTCCCCTGTTGGTATGTGGCGGTTCTTAGCTAGTGAGGAGTCCAATATGGTGGACATGACTCAGATGGGACTATCTATGGACATGACTCAACCATTATCACATTATTTCATCAACTCCTCCCATAATACCTATTGTTCTGGTGAGTAAGTGTGATTGTGGGATTGAGTTTGTGTTTGCCTTTTGTGTAAAGGTTGTTTTCTCTTTCTGGGTTATTGCGTTACCTAGTTTCATGTATACTGGCAATTTTTCTAGAATTTCATAGCAAGCACAGTAGGGTTTCTGGTGCCAAGCATGGACATTAACTAAAAGGTTTTAATGAGGTGTTTTGCAGTCTGACAGGGATGTACCCTGTGCAGTTTTGTGCAATTCCCACATCATGGTATTAGATCTGGCAACATAGTTACTCAATCTTGACAGCTAGTTTTACACATTTTAACATCTCATACTGAGACTTGACCACTAGTAAGAGGAAAGATCTAGAAGGGAACTTGTCCTCTTCTTAGATAAAAATCCTTTACACTGTATAACCCATGTTCTATCCCTTATAGGTGCTCAAATAAATGGTCAATCATCGGTGGAGATATACCGACAATGTTTGTTGATTGGTTGTCGTTGTATAGAATTGGATTGTTGGATTCAAAATGATGACATCATCATCACTCATGGTGTTGTTAGTGGTTTCTGGGTGTGTACTACAATATCATTTGAGGTGAGTATTTGTGTGGAGTAGTGAGGCATGGTATTTCAGAATTGTTGAATTATGTACGAGATGTATGTTTGTCACACAGAAAGTGCTTAGGGCAATTAATGACTTTGCGTTTGTCACTTCGGATTACCCTTTAATCTTGTCAATTGAAAATCATGTTGACAGGTTGGTATGTCATATGATGTCATCACTGTGATCATGTGATCTACACACAGGCCACACCTCCTCAATCGTATGGCTATACTCTACACTCTGATATTTGGTGATAAGTTATTGAAGGATCCGATTGAGGGTTTCCCAGTAAGGATTGATTGTGGGTCTGTGTTAATGTGGACACTTGCATGGACACCAGACACTTAATTGAGGTCCCAGAGTATCCTTTTAGTACATAAACTGACCTGGAAAATCAGGACTCTTTGGTAATCAGGACACTATTGATTGGTCAGGATAACATTTAATGCATTTTCTACTAGAATATATATGTTGATATGTTTATCCGAGTACCTTAAACTTGTCTTAGACATTGAAACACAGAATTCTACGAAATTTAGTAACTCAAATATCCCTGTGTTGTGGTGCCTGAGCAAAGTGAGGGTGCTATTAAGGTCCTGAAGGTCTCTAAATTCTGTGTTTCAATATCTAACTTATTTTAACCACAGTGTACCTTCACAGCTGCTTGTGAATGAGAATTGTAGCATTGAGTAGTGTTAACAAATCCATTACTTCTCCCTCTAAGTAGTACGGCACCAGTTGTCCAGTTAAATGAAAGCATTATCAACGTTACAATGCCATGTTAGTATAGTCTCATAGACAGGGGATTTATAAATACATAAACAATTAAGGGATCTACACGAGATGCATTTAAGTAGAACTGTGTACTACTATCGATTCTACCCAGTATCATGTACCAAGTGGCAATACTCTACTCCAAGATTTGGTATCGCAGGTATCAACTTTGCAATAAAACCAGATAGTTGATGATGTTGGATTACATTTCAATTGATTTGAGTCAAACTTTTCCTATTAATATGATAATATAAAGTTTTCATCTTCATGTCCTAAATTATGAGAATGCCAAATTACTAGCTTGGTTATCTCATGTGGGTAAAACCATGTGTTATATTAATATCTAAAGTATATTGTAATACCGTCAATACAATATCATGATATGCAAACTTGAGGTGGTATCACACAGCCCTACCTGTAAGTAGCCAATGAAACTTGAGTATCTCACCTTACTGTGGTCTAATTTTATAGTAGTTATGCCTTTATATTTAAGACTTTCAAGAGTATTTAGTTATCTACTCATCAGGTGGTTATTTCACAATAACCTTTCCATTTTATCATACTGTTGTTGTTGTTGACATGTTAGATTGAGCCTGGGGCAACGTTACCATCACCAGAGATGTTAAGGGGTAAGATCCTATTAAAGGACAAAATCAGATTGAAGAAATTGAGAGAGTAAGTGTGTAGAGTTATATGGCTGCCTTGATGCATGGTACAGGAGGGATAGAAATGACGGTCATCCGTAATGCATTTCCCATAGATTTGTCTATCTAAATTCCACGTTGGCTCCATGGAAAGTTTGTTATTTTTTCAACTGAAACTGTTTCATTAGCAAAAAGTAATTTTCTTATCTTCAAACTATGGCCAGAATGTGTGACCTTTATTTCTAGCAGTGATTTGTAGTATATGCATGCATGCAGTATATTTCATAATCTGTATTTAAATGTAAATGTCTGACACTTATATTAACAAGTTATCAAAGTTATCACCAATGAGGAAGTCATCACAATGTAATGTTTGGTACATCTACCTTTCCCAAACGTGTTGTGTAGCCAAACTGCACATGTGTATGCTTGTCACTCTTGGTGTTGTCATTGCTAAATAAGTTGTAGTTGGTTGAAATGTTAATTTTCTCTTGAGAATAAGCCATTTTTATATTTTAGCTGTTCTCTCAGCAATCAGTTAGTTACTTCAACTGACTCTTGTATTTTTAAAGTCCTATATTTTTCAGTACAAATGTGTTCATCATGTACGTAATCACCTTTCAAGTAGAGTGAACACTTTGAGGGGATTAAACTCATTACAAAGTAAGAAACACTTGATATTACCATAGAGCTAACTGCCTCATGACAATTGACACAGCATGTAGCATAGATATATACTATTTGATACATAAATCACCCTTCAGCCTGCAAAAATTATATAGTTTTATTTCACCAACCCATCAAACCTGAGTTTGGCCTGAGAAATATAAAATTTAATGAAGTGCCTTTATCAATTGGTTCAACCGTAGAAGAGGAAGATGAGAATATAAAGTGTGTGTGCTTGTAATTGTAGTCTTGTGGTAAGTCTTTGTGAGTTTGTGTGTGTATCTCTTGTGCCTTTGCCAGAATATGTCATGAATTTTGTAAAATCACGCTAATGGTCACACCTGAAATTAGAATTTTTGAAACTAACATGATGCTGTTAATAACAACACTTTTCAATATTTCTAAAATATTTATGTATTTATGGTTTATTCTACCCTTGAATGAGAAGGAATGTAACTTAATAATATACTGCTGTGTTTCAGGACTAAATTATTTAATGTGTCAAATACACTAATAAGTGTGATTTTCCAAAATCTGGTCACATATATTGAGGGTGTGTTCTATTAGAGTGTATATCTTCTTCCTTCTAGTAACAATAGTGCATTTGAACAAGGATCCATGACTTCACTAACTAGTGAACATGGATCTGATGATGGCTTTCCTACTACAGTGAGTGACAAGGATGACACTATAGGTGTGGCTTGCAGTTGGGTGTTGTGTGTATAGAAGTGTAAGACACACTGTCTTGTTGTGGAGTGTGATGTGTGTGCACTCATGTATTTTAATGAGTGTGGTGTCTGTTCAGTTGCAAGACACACATGTTTTTATGTAGTACTTTTATTGTGTAATGTGACCTGATCACACAGAACAATTAACACTCATACTTATTTCAGGTGACACTCCATCAGAGAAGGTGTTGTTTGAACAGCAGATGGAGCAGATCCCTCATCAGAAGCGAGCTCAACGAGGCAGCATCCCGATGAATGTCAGGCTAAGCAGTACCAGCAGCAATTCATCAGTGGGAGCCACTGGCACCAACAAGACTCCTAGCAGTAGTAGTATTAGCAGTGTTCCCAGTATTACAGTGAATACTGTTGAAGTAACACCAACTACCTCTCCTGATGAGAACAAGGGGACATATATACTGCCTGAGGATGACTGTAAGTCTATATCCACACAAAAACAGCCAAGCTGTAACAAATTGGTGCAGCCTTAAAATGCCTGGGTGAAATCAAAGGTGGCGGCCAAGAAATGGCTGCAATGATGTCAATGCTAATAAATTTTAACAATGCACACAGCTATTATTAAAATTTACATCATTGCAGCCATTTCTTGGCCGCCACCTTTAATTTCACAACTTTTTTCACCCAGGAATTTTAAGGCCGCACCATTTTATTACAGCTTGGCTGTTTTGTGTGGATTTCACTCCTTTTTGTACTTTATAAGGCCCCAAAACCAGCTGACTGAGGTTTGTTTTTACTCACATTTCCTCTTTTCTATGTAGATACAATGATGATTATTGAAGACAGACTTATAAATGTATTTCATTGCATGATTTAATTCAATATTTGATAATATTATTGTAATACTCTAATAGAGTACACATTTTTTGAGGACTTCTAATAGAACATACATAGAATGTTTTAGAACAATCTAGCACTTCTATTGGTAGATCTATGAAATTACAAATGTTTGATTATAAGCAGATTTCAACTAGAAATTTCATTTATAAAGCAGAAAATAAGTGAGGTGATCAGCCAAGGTAGCAGTGGTTCAGTGGTTAAGGATGCAGGTGTTAGGTATGGAGGTCCCTGGATCAAACTCCGGTTAGTCTTTTTTTTCGACATTGTACACCTTTTTTACCCCATGATGACTGCTCTATTAGAGTATCTCGATCCTGCGATTTTACACTTGCTTAGTTTTTGCTTTATAACTTTGTCACTGTAACTCTATTGTTATTCAAACTATCAAAAGGCACTGCTACGATGATCAGCCTATCTACACACCAATTTTCAAGTTATTTCTATACTCAGTTTACTTTGTAGCTGTGACAGAAGTTTGATCTTTTTTATGTGAATAAACGCTCATAACAGCTTGAAGATTACTCAGATTCACAGCAAACTTGGTATGTGATTCCACCGTTACATGCTCTTCATTTATGCCAAAGATCGAGGTAATCAAGTTACACGTTTGCATTTTATAGCAATTTTTGCAAAGTGTGAGAAAAGAAATAGAAGCCCCCGTAGCTATCTTACGGCATAAGAAGAAAAAAACGAGAAATTAAACAAACTTTTGAACGCCCATATCTCGCAAATGGCTGTTGCACATTTGATCAAATTTGCTGTGTGGCGTACCCTACCTGGAGAACAGCTATAATACAAAAATGGTGTGCTTTGGAGAGGGGCCATGGAGCTATGCACATATGGAAAAGCTGTTTTCTTTCTTCCTGTAAATATACTCACGGTGTGGTCGCCGGCTTTATTGGCCACACGACACACCGTGTGTCTTGATATTAGAAGTATATATAGTATCTTAATTATGAATATTATGAGAATTGTATGTGTCTGTATTACATGTATGTGACCCAGTCTGGGAAAACCGTGCTTATCACCCATTTAAAAGTATCAAGAAATGCCAGTTTAAAGTATTTAGTGTGTTGTAGTTTGCCAATGATTGAAGCTATGTGTACCAAATTTTCACACGTTTTACACCAATTCCTTACCTTCCAGAGCATCCACTGTGCAAGTAGCCAACAACTGAGATTCCCACCATTTTAGATAGTTTTTAAACCGAGGTTGACTGTATCAGGTGAGCTGTAAATTGGGTGGGAGGTGGGGGCCCTGGAAGGTGGGCAAGGTGGTGTTCAAAATTGAAAAGGAAGGCCAAGGTATGAATTAGGCCACGTTTTGGGCCATTGAGGTCTCAAAACTGGCTAAAATGAAAGGAAATTCATAGTACAGGTACTTATTCAACACCACAGAGCTGTACAGCCACATACAATCATCCCCAGGCTGACCAGAGCTCCATTAAGGCCCCACACCACACGTACGGATCGCCACTGGACTTGGGAAAAGCAGCCAGCAAAACCAGACCACTCAAGTCTAGCTGATTTTGATTTGGAATTAGACAGTTTATTCATGTAGCTTTGTGTCCTGGGTGAAAAATCGGATCTGCTGACATGGGCGATAAGACCGGTTTTCTCAGATTGGGTCACATATGAGTTTTTATGTTTTATTTTGAGGATCTACATGTCCATATATATGATGTGAGTGTGTATCTTTCTAGTTCATTTTTGGGTAGTTTTAAAACTATGTGAGTTTATATAACGTTGGATTTAATTTTTGTGGATTTAACCTTTGTTGATTATAACACCATTGATGAGTATTGTTATGGATTTGTAAGTCTAATTTATGCGAGCAGTGATTTTTGTTGGTGTGTTTTACTACTTCATTTTTCACAGCTGAGTGGCCAACTCATGTCACATCTGGCAATGAGTGGATTGTTGATGACAGTACTCTAAGTCATCCACCAAAGAAGGGTAGTATCGACTGTATAAAGAAACTATTTGATCCTACTGCTAAGAAGGAACATTCTCCAGTACACCCCATTGAGTCCTATCTAGCCGGACATCTGAAGGTGTGTGTTTGTAAGAGTGTGTTGTGTAGTGTCACTATTGTACCTGAGCCCTCATTTCTTGTTAATAACTCTTGTTACAAGGGCCAACTGCCCACTTGTTGCCATGTTTTCTCCAGCTTCAGTTCAACTGCTGAAACTTGGAATATGTGTATGTATATG
The DNA here is from genome assembly GCF_963678975.1 of Dysidea avara. Lineage (NCBI taxonomy): Eukaryota > Metazoa > Porifera > Demospongiae > Dictyoceratida > Dysideidae > Dysidea > Dysidea avara. The sequence goes on from NC_089273.1 coordinate 53,540,028, forward strand.
TCTGTGAGTAACCCATATTAGGAGACTATTGTAGTACTAGTGTATGCGTTAGAGTGCATGTGTGTAGTTGTATTCTATCAATAGGCCTGCACCTATTATTCCAGCTTAATTTTGAGAATAATAGGTCACCAATTTTGTGAGAATAATTCCGGAATTATAGGATGGTTAAAGGCATAATTTTAGAATTATCGGACGACCACAGGAATAATTGGTAGAATTAAGGGTGTGACTCTTCTTCATTAGCTAGAAGAAAGAGTCAGGTTACTAAGAATGATATGTAGCTGATATTATTGTGTGAGTGCTGGTTGAAAAGGGGCTGAAAAGATTGATATACTCTTATAGAATGCTCAAATACCCTAATAGAGCAGTCAGATCATCTCGTGTTAACAATCTGCAGCAAGCATCAGGGATTTAACTGTATGATTAAACTTGTACAATTTAGACCAGTGTATCTTCAAGTCTTGAACATATTGATATCATTATAAACCAAACATAACATTATTATGCAGATATAGCTTTTCTAAATTCTGTTGTATCTACATATGGCTAGAAAAATGATCTGGAACGTTTCATTTGTGGCTATTAATTAATTCTGGCAAAATTACTCACATCAGCATCTTGAAAATTAAACCAAGCAATCAGCTACAGAAATTAAATGAGCATTGTTTTGGAATAATAGGATAGATATAAGAATTAAAAAAAGAGTAATGGGAAAATAATTTGGGAAATTCTGGAAAGAATAATAGGTAAAATAATAGGCTATATCTATCTAATTGGTGCACATGTGATTGCAGTTGTATTATTTTTAAATCATATTAATCACAGTCAATTGTCGGTCCTTGTTGGCCAGTTAACATTATAACTATTGACATGTTACTACTATTAGAACATTATATTATCCATATTAGGATTCAGAGTCAGATGAGGAATCAACCTCACTAATGATGTCGACAGGATCCACAGGACAAGTTGATGTGCTCTCATTGGTTAGTTTTAATGTTTCTCCATGTACCATTAGTCTTGTTCTAGCAAGAGCTAGCTATCAAACGGTATGGTAGTACTGTTTAAGTAGGAATCCCCAAAAATGACGTGCATCACCAAAAATATTGCCTTCTAAAAACCAGCTTAGTAACTTCTTATGTGATGAAAATCACCTTTATGGAATAATATTAGTCCATCTAGCATCAAATGTAGTGTTAAAAACTAGAAAACGATTACTGGCGGCCAGATATAGAATTTTAAAAAAATAGTCAAAACTCAAAATTTCGTCTCACTCACTGACCACAGTCGCAAGCCTAGAGCCCAAACGAGGCAGTACGCGGTCACCATTTTATGCCACAACAACAAACTTACCAGTGGGATGTGCCTTTTGGGGTTCCGACGAGTGTTTGCCCTGTGCGCCTTGTCTTTTTTTTTATCTTCAATCAGGCTGCTTGTCTTCTTCTTCATCCAACGAAACCATATCGAGGAATTAATTTTCCACATCAACACTTTCTTTAAGCAGCATAATAGACACCACAAAATTATTTAAGGTATTTAGACCACACTACCGTACAGAGGTACCATTACTCCACAATAGGTTACAACACCACACCCATTCTTATTCTACGTGTTACCGTATAGCCTAAATATTTCAAGGGGCAAATATTTTGAGGTTGAGCAATGTTGCTAAAAATAAAATTTTCACGGATTTGCAAACACTCCCAAAATTTATTAGACTATATGGAGGTCTAAATATTTCAAGGCTAAAATTTTCACTGATAAGCCCAAAAACTGCGAAATCAGCGAAAATTTCCCCTTCAAAATATTTAGGCTATATGGTATCGATCTATCAATCGAGACTACCATGACCATGCCCCTTTTATGCTAGCTGTATTTGTGACCACACACCTTCACATTGGTAGGCTGATTCAAGATACTCTAGTCTAATACTATGAATCGATTGAAACCATGATGACCACACCCCTTTGGGAAAGTACACATCTTTGCAGTCTGACTCAAAATACTCTAATACAGAAGTCACCCTATTATAATGGCTGACAGATGAACCTATGGGTACCCTTGCCACACATTTATTACCTCTAAATAATAGTTAGTTCCTCGAAGTTTGCTCTCCACACTATTTAGACTAGCTATTTAAAAAAATTTAAAATATCAAAGGAAGTAGGGGTTGATATAATATACATGCTACAAAAAGTAAGGAAACAAGCTCAAAAATTTACAGCTAAAATGAGAAATGATCCAGCAGTAAAAGGTAAGGAAACAAGATTAGATGATTACTTGCTAAAATGAGACACACTTTAATGCCTACTTTTGGCTAGCATCTTGAAATGAGACCATAAAATTAGCCAAAAGTAGGGATTAAAGTGTGTCACATTTTAGCAAGTAATCGTCTAATCTTGTTTTCTTACTTTTTACTGCTGGATCATTACTCATTTCAGCTGTAACATTTTTGAGCTTGTTTCCTTACTTTTTGTAGCATGTATATTATATCAACCCCTACTTCTTTTTGATTTTTTAATTTTTTTAAATAGCTAGTTAGTGTACTTTTTTGTCTAGCTAGCTAGCTAGTTATTTTATACTCTTTGTTTTCCACATAGTATAAATATCACTTGAAGCAGTTATCTTTTACCTTCGTGTGCAATAAGCGCCTCTAAAATAATTATTGTCTTGTCTTTTAAAGCTATTACAGCAACTGTTAAAGGCTTCAGCTGCATTTCTAATAGCCTGAATGTTGATGATTTTACAGTAAAACATCACTGGAGAGTCCACCATTATAAGAGTGGAACCCTCACTTTTGTAAGTCTGGATCCCGAGGTGGATCCGTCCCTCAATGACATAATTAGCTAGCTACCTCACAAAAAAGCTAAACTGGTAATTAAGACTATATAAAACGACTATATACCCAGTGTTAATAAATGTGACTGGACCCGCAAAAACCCGACACAATCACGCATTTTTCAAATTCCTGTTTGTTAAATATTATTTATTTATTAATTATCAAAATTTACCACAATAGAAGGCATACACAAAAGGCAAAGCCTCTACAAGTTGTCAGCCACAAAAAAGAACACTACAACTACAAAAATACAACAAACAAATAAGATTACAAAACTACACAGTGGTACAAAAACATCAATTAACACACATAATGGTATAATGAATGCCGGAAGGATTTTGGGTTTTGTATCATTGAGGATGTGTAATGGTACAGAATTTCACCAGATAAAGACAGTATTAATGAAGAATGAATAACAACAAGAGTTTGATGGTTGACTGTGGCAGACTTATTGACTTCTGGTAGATGAAATTGAATTAAATTTACAGTGACAATTGAACTTGATGGATGTACGATGGTGGTAAATATTATGGAGGAAAGAAATAGAAAGGTACTAACATCTTGACTCATGAGTAGGAAGATTACGCTGAGAGCTGCAGTTTATAATGTACTTAACCAAGTGTACCCTCTGAAAAAAGTTTCAGCCTCATACGTATGCCTATGACTTTTGGAGTTACAGCCAGCTCTGATTACAGCCCTAAAAAGTAGCAACAACACAATAATCAATTTGTACAGCAAGTATAGGGAAATAACGTAAAAGTGATTACAAAAAGGGTTGTAACTTACCAAAGAATTGAGTAACTAGTTACTTTTGTAACTAAGTTACGTAACTGATTACTTTTAAAGTAACTAGTTATATAACTAGTTACTTGCTTTGTAACTAGTAACTTGTATCTAGGAGTAATTGTCTGAAAAGTAACTAAGTTACAATAGTAACTAATTACAATGGTTACATTGTAACTATAACTAATCATGCTTTTAAAGCAAGAGCACTTCAATTTTTGTACCATATGCTACAGTCACATTAAGTAGACAGATTCTGTGTACTTTTTTCTATGATTAACAGACATAGTAATAATTAAAACTGACCTAAAGCAGAATTGTAATCTTAACTGCACATATGTATTACATCCCTTAATGATGCATATCTGAGCAAAATTCATGTTACAAAAGCTAAAAACAAGTCATAATTTATACTACGAAATTAACTACGTAGTAACTAGAGTACTTAGTTACCTTTCAAAAAGTAAATGTAACTGTAACTAAGTTACATGGGATAAAGTAATGAGCAACTAGTAACTAGTTACTTTTCTGAAGTAACTACCCCAACTCTGACTGGTAATTAAGACTATATAAAACAACTACCCATGCCAGCGTTAATAAATGCTAGAGACAACTCCTTAGGTACTACAACCGTTCTCCCTCATCTTATGTACACATATTCACACTTTTTTTAAAATCATGTGTTTCGGTTGTGGTGCACGGCGCAACTATTAAGCGCCACAACTGTTAATTATCCTTCGAGAAGAACAAAGAAGCGAATGAATGATGAAAGCAAACAGCATGGTACAGTGGACAGAATGTAATTGGAACAAAAGATTCGTGAGTCCGGCGTCATTACCTTGGCTGTCTGAAATTTCTGGAGCCATATACCTAGCGTAACTGGGTCTTACAGCAGGTAGGCAGGCAGGCAGACGAAATGTAGGTGAATTTAGAAATTTTAAAACTCACTATATATGCATCAAAACATTCAACTTTTCGCTTCATTTACCCAAGGTACAGCATCATTATAACAGTACTAATGCATTCCAGGTGGTTTTTCAGGTAAAAGTTATTGCAAGGTTGTTTTCTAAGTTGCGAAAATCCACGAAACCATATGATTTCTTACCAACCCCTACTATACAGTACTAGAACTAACTCTAATAGTCCATTTAAAAGAGAACACATGATCTGCACCAATTTATTAGACTACTCACATGTCTTAAGTTAAGAAGACTGTTGTGGAAAATTAAATTATCTATGTATTCTGTTTCTCCTATCTTATTAAACTATATTTTATTGCTAGGTAGCTAACTAGACAGTTGTGTGTATGCCATGTGTCTTGTGCAATGTAGTCCACACTTCATGACTAATTTGTGTGCAAGTGTATATAGCCAACTGGTTAGCTACTCTTAATACAATTTCAAGTTAAAATAACCTCAACATTCCTGCAAAGGACACCTCCAAATAAAGGAGAAGCAAGCGTGTCCATTCTTTAGAGGTTTCAGTGTATACACATTAACAATAGTTTATGTGCAAATCAGTTTCTTTACTTGTCATGCTAAATATCACATTCAATTTGTACCATGTTAGAGTTGATTGGCAGCCAAAATTGTATGTTATTTCTACTTCACAATTATCATGTGATCCTTTAACAATGTGTTATTATTACTAGCCGTCTAATTACCAACAAGCTGGTAGTGAAGGAATGGCATTGGTGGCTGGTCCTATAATTGAGTTACTAAACTATTGTACTGCTGTGAAGTTTGAGAGTTTTGAGGCAGCCGAGAGTAAGTGTGATCTGTAGATGTTGTATGTATGTAATGGACCATTGACCTAGTTGTTGTATATACTATATACTCTTGAAATAGAACCTAAAGCAGTTCTGTTTGAATATTATTAGTGTAGAGATATGTGCTATTAGGATCTAAACCAAAACAGCCAAGTTGTAAAAAAGAGTGCGGCCCCCAAAAAGGCCAAAATGTGAAATCCAAGGTGGCGGCCAAGAAATGGCTGTGATGGTAGCTAGGTTAATGACAAAATTTTAATTACGACAATTCAGGTGAATTTGCATTGCCTCCTCCACTAGGATTCAGCACCGAATTCACCCGAATTGTCGTAATTAAAATTTTTGCCATTAACCTACCATCACAGCCATTTCTTGGTTGCCACCTTGGATTTCACATTTTTTCACCCTGGCCTTTTGGGGGCCACACTCTTTTTTTACAGCTAGGCTGTTTTGGTTTAGATATCACTTCTTTTTGTATTGCAAACCACAAAGCCAACCATAAACTGGCTTTGGTGTTTCCTTTTAACTTTTTTTTTTCTTTACTGTAGGAATTATGGAACAAAGGAAGTAACTGTGTGTATAGCTTTTGTCTGATTAAATATTTGTATATTTAACACTAAATGATTATCACATACTGTAGTTAATAAGGTGACTTCTTACATAACTGAACTGTAGCTGAAACTATCATTGTTTGTAGCTGAACTCTTTTCAGGGTGATTTGTTTCTAGCTGAACTCTCTACAGGGTGATTTGTTTCTAATTGAACTCTCTACAGGGTGATTTGTTTGCAGCTGAACTCTCTACATGGTGGTTTCTTTGTAGCTGAACTCTTTACAAGGCTACTTCTTCTAGTTGAACTCTCTACAGGGTAACTTGTTTCTAGCTGATCTCTCTACAGGATGATTTGTTTCTAGCTGAACTCTCTACAGGGTGATTTGTTTGCAGCAGAACTCTCTACAGGGTGATTTGTTTACAGTTTAACTCTCTACATGGTGGTTTCTTTGTAGCTGAACTCTCTACAAGGTGACTTCTTCTAGCTGACCTCTCTACAGGGTGATTTGTTTGCAGCTGAACTCTCTACATGATAATTTCTTTGTAGCTGAACTCTTTACAAGGTAACTTCTTCTAGCTGATCTCTCTAGAGGGTGACTTGTTTGTAGCTGAACTATCTGTAGGGTGATTTGTTTGTAGCTGAACTCTCTACAAGGTGATCCTTCTACCTGATCTTCTTCCTGATCTCTCTACAGGATGACTTGTTTCTAGCTGAACTCTCTACAGGGTGATCTGTCTGTGGCTGAACTTTCTACAGGGTGATTTGTTTGCAGCTGAACTCTCTACATGATGGTTTCTTTGTAGCTGAACTTTCTACAAGGTAACTTCTTCTAGCTGATCTCTCTACAGGGTGACTTGTTTCTAGCTGATCTCTGGATGACTTGTTTCTAACTGATCTCTCTACAGGCTGAATTGTTTCCAGCTGAACTGTCTATAGGGTTATCTGTTTGTAATTGAACTCTCTACAGGGTGATTTGTTTGTAGCTGAACTCTCTACAAGATATTTGTTTCTAGCTGATCCCACTGTCTGTAGTTTAACTTGTTTGTAGCTGAATTCTCTACAGGGTGATTTTTTTGTAGCTGAACTATCTGCAGGGTGATTTGTTTGTACCTGAACACTCTGCAAGGTGATGTCTTCTATCTGATCTCTCTACGATTGTTTCTAGCTGATCTCTCTACAGGGTGGCTTGTTTCTAGCTAAACTCTCTACAGTGTAGTCTGTTAAGTTTGTAGCTGAGCTCTCTCTTTTGTTTCTAGCTGATCTCTCTATGGAGTTATAACTTGTTTGTATGGATAACTCTTTACAGGGTGGTTTTTTGATTGGTTGCTGAACTCTCTACATGGTGACTTGTTTGTACTACAGAGTGACTTGTTTGTAGCTGAACTCTCTACAGAATGAATTACTTGTAGCTGAACATTGTATAAAGTAACTGGTTTGTAGCTGATCTCCAAAGGGTAGCTAACTTTTTTATATAGATGAAATCTGTATTGGGTAGTTACTTTGTAGCTGAACTATCTACACAGTGACTTGTTTGTAGTTGAATTCTCCACAGAGTGACTTGTAATGTTGTAGCTGAACCCTCTACATGGTGACTTGTTTATAGCTGAACTCTCTTCAGAGTGGCTTTTTGTAGCTGAATTCTCTACAGGGTGACTTGTTTATAGCTGAACTCTCTTCAGTGTGACTTGTAATGTTCTGAATCTCTACAGTGATATATTTGTAGCTGAACTCTCTAAAGGGTGACTTGCTTGTAGCTGAATTGTCTATAAGATTAACTGTTTATAGCTGAACTCCCTACAGAATAACTTGCAGTGTATATAATTCTAAAGTGGAGTAAGTTAAAAATGTAGCTGAATGTTCTACTAGGGTGACTGTTCTATTAGAGTATCTCGATCACGCATTTGCTACACGTAGTTGACTTTCGAATCATAACACAGTGGTTTGTAATCCGATTCTTCTGTACTACTGCAAGGACTTTCTATGATAAGTATTCCAGCTACACACCGATTTTCAGCTCAATGCTCCAAGCGGTTTGCTTGGTAGGCGTGAAAACTAAATAGTTTTTTTTTATTCATAAAAATTGATCGCGTAATTGTGACACAGGTTGGGTTTTGTGTCATATCTCGATGGCTTTTATCTGGATTCCTTTCAAACCACAAAAGACACTCCTACGATAGTTACTGCATCTACATAGCAATTTTCAGCTCATTCCTTCAAGGGGTTTACCCTGTGGGCGTGACAGACCTTCGACCTTATTTTACGCGAATAATCGGTCATAACTCCGTGAAAAAAAATAATGTTCATCGGATTTCTACCAAATTTGGTACTGAGGTTCGCCTTAATGAGTCCTTTAAGTGTACCAATTTTTTGCCCGATTGGAGCACGTATTCATGTTTTATGGCGGATTTTGCAAAGTGTGCGAAAAGTAGAAGAAAAACGAAGAGAAAAAAACCAAACTTTGGCCGCTCGTATCTCGGAAGCTGGAGTGATTTTCTTCAAATTTGGAATGCAGACTCTCCTACCTAGCCGGCAGTTCTGTTGCAATTTTGTTTCAATCGGATAAGGGATCACGGAGCTACAAAATTGTGAAATAACATTTTCTTTCTTCCTGTTAGTATACTCACGATGTGGCATGCCAGCTTCTTGGGCCACACGACACACCACCGTGTGTCTTGATATTCATAATTTTCATGGTACACTACAGTGGTCGTTACCATTAACTTAGATAATAGAAGTTATATACACATGTAGCAGCTAATACTTTACCTTTCTTATACACTTCTAGAGGTAAACCATTCCAATCACGTGTGCTCATTGGATGAAGATAAGGCTATGCAGAACTTGTTGAATAACCCTACTGCCTTCGTGAAGTATCTTTTTGTCTCTGTGTTAGTGTCCTGTATGTGTGTCTGTATGTGTGTAGTGTATATGTGTGGTGGAGATGGTCTTCATTATTATCCATACACACAACATGCACTCCTTAACACATTACAAGGTTTAATGCTCGTCAATTCTCTCGTATCTACCCAGCTCGTAAGAGGATCAACTCTTCAAATTTTCCACCACAAGTTAGTAATGTAACTAGTGTAGTGACTGCTGTACTCTCCTTATATTGGTGTGTGTATGTGAATGTTCTACAAACTTTAATCATGGCTTTAATCCTTGTAGTACATATGTATATACATAGCATCTTTTGTTATTCCATCATGTTGTACATAGCTATTAATAACATAGACTGAGCTATGTAGTTCGTAACACAAACACACACACACACGTAGACACACAAATACACATATGCACACTTATAATCATTACTCTACACCCTACAGCTCTATTGGGATGCTGGTTGTCAAATGGTAGCTCTGAACTTTCAAACTTCAGGTGGGTATTGTGTGGATCATGTGATCCTGATATACTGGATCATGGGATCATGATGTAGTGATCATTTGATCCTACTGCTTTAAATCATGTGATCCCACTACTCTATAATTCTGGTATAATATAATAATTTTTGAACTGTTCGTAGCTGAGTATAGTAGAAGCCCTCTTAAGTAGACTCCATTGGGAAACTAGTTTTTGTCCTTTGTAAAGAGGTGTCCTTAGTTAAGAGGTGTATATACTATGTACATACTAGTACTGTTGACTTGATATCTAGATAGATGTACTTGATAAACAGGTTGTCAAAAATTTAGGGGTGTCGTTTCCTTTTAAGAATACATACACCACTGAATATTGTGCTATTTTGCTCACACACACTACACTACACAACACACACACCCTATAATAGTTCACAAATACGCTAGTGTAACATTTGCCAGTTGTCATGTCCACTTTTAGACTTGTCTATGCAGTTGAACTGTGGCAAGTTTGAACAGAACCTCAACTGTGGGTGAGTGATGTATACAATGTATTAAATACTGTATCAAAGAGTTTATAACATTAAGAAGAACACATCTTACTGGAATACATTCACCAAACACTCTGTAACATCTCAGGCAGTTTTCTATCCAAAGGCGTAGCCAAAGGCCCCCCCACCATCACTAAGTGGTTTTTTTAACCTCTGTCACAAGCTTACCAGTAACTGTGACACAAATGACTATAAATTATTTATTTTATTTATTAAGGCTTTACAGCACGAGTGCTGAAGGAAATTATATGTGCTACTACATGGTAGCTATCACCAGGGGTTGCTAGTGAATGCGCACATGACATTCAACTCGTTTGTGAATTCGCCGAACAAAAATTATAGACATACTTAATTTTATCCTAAATTACTCAGCATTTTTAAACCTAATAAGATAAGTGACCTGCTCGAAGTGACCAGGATTGCAGGAGTCACAACTCGCTAGTGACAAAGGAGACCAGGCAGATGACACTATAAAACTACTGCCTACGAGGTGATAAAGTGTTAAATGTAACTTACCAAGATTGTTTTCTCAAGTTGATTACACTGTATCTTTGTATGACAGTGCAGTGGAATGCCTGTCTAAGTTTTTTTTTACTTTGTCAGTCAGGCGGATCCATTACAAGCTTAAAAGTTCTGCTAGCAAGTAGTGTTGTTCCAGTTCTCAGTACTGGAACTAAAATAATTCCAGTTTCTGCCCTTTTTATTCCAGTTCCAGTTCTAGAACTAGAACTGGAACTGGAACAATAATTTTGCTTTTCCTAAGACTGGAACTGGAACTATAACTATAATTTTACTTTCTTCAAGACTGGAACTAGAACTAGAACTATAAAGAAATTTTATCAAGTACTGGAACTAATACTGGAACTGGAATTGGTTATAACCATACAGCTTTTGCCAATGAGATTTTATGTTCTTATAAGACCAGAATTTATCTGCAGACAAAAGCACTTGATGTAGTATATAACTTCATAAAAGATGTATGTATTACAACCATGTATACATCAATGTGCTAAAAACTGCTTGAAATAACTGATTAGCTATAATATTAGAACAGAATGCAAAATGCTGGCTCAGTCACATGTTATGTCTGGTTCAGTGTTTGATATTTACATGTAGCTACAAGTCTTTTAGTACCACCCTATAGAGTGTTAGGGTTATAGTTGTTAGTGTAATAATGCTGATAACTACTATACAGTATTGGCTACATACTATACAGTATTAGCTACATATATGAAACAAGTATAAACCTGTAGCATATTAGCTTATATAACTTAATATAGAGTCTCCATATTTCATTATGGGCTTTTGGTAATACTTAAGTTAAAATAAGTGTTGTTCTAGAATATCAAGTAAATGTCATGGCTCCTGAACTGGAACTAGAACTGTAATTCTAAAAATTATGGTTCCAGAACTGGAACTAGAACTATAATTTTAAAGATTATGGTTCCAGAACTAGAACTAGAACTGTAATTTTAAAGATTATGGTTCCAAAACTGGAACTAGAACTGAAATAACTAGCTGATACTGGAACAACACTACTAGCAAGACAGGTTATGAACTGGGATTTCATGCAATACGTGGCATTTAAAATTTGCCTGGTGAAGTGAGTGACCACATCATACCGTCAGTGTGCTAGCACTGCAGCACAGGCTGTGGCTAACATAAGTAACTGTGATACATTGTATTTACACTAAAATATTGACAATATAGTTCTAAGGGATTGTGGGTGAAATTTTTGGAGTACAGTTGTGCCACGTGTGATTATGCTCGATGAATGTACCTACATTGATAAGTGATAACTGATAGCAATCAGTAATGAAATATAGTTACGTAGCTAGTTATGTAAGCTGTAATAATACAACACCGTATGTTGGCTAGCCCATAAGTGATAGCATTAGCCTTTATCGCAAGCATGAACAATAATATTTTGAGTGTTTTGTTGGGGCATGCCTGTCTCTACCTTCTGGCTAGCCATGCCCCTCTTTCTATCACCAGTAGAGGTATTAACTGTGAACTTCACAGTGGCAGGGCAGTACTTTAAAATAGCAAACAGTATACCTTAATATGATGATATTATGGTATTACTTTAATAGCCATTGGAAAAACTTACCCAGTAATGGACTCCCCTATTCATGGCAAACACAATGGTGCAAGTTGTAATTCTGCACTGCATTGTGTTTAAGTTACAACTATTTTTATAAGCACCTGTAATTTATTTCCTCAATACTTGTTGTACAAATTGATCTTTCTGTTGTTGCTACTTTGTAGGGCTGTAATTCCAAAATTTGTTGGCATGCAAAGCTGAAACTTGGCCAGTGCATACACTTGGCTAAGAAGATCATAAATATTCACTAATAAAGAATTTGAAAAATGCACCATTTCACAGATCTGGTCACCTATGATCCCTACTCAATTGCATAATTTCTAATTTTCCTTATGCTTGTATAAAATAATACCACATTATCCAAACACCTGTGTATCAGTTAAACCACAAAAGTGTTGGGTAAATTTGTCCAGAAAACAGAACTCATGGATGTGATTCATTTTAGTAACTCTAAGTAGTAGTTGTATCCTGGGCCTGAGTGATTTGCCTAATATGTACATCCAAACTTGAGGGTCAAGGGTGTGGGTGTACACGTCAGGCAAATCATGAGGGCATGTGATACAACTAATATGTACCATGGCAATATCAGGCTAAGAAACTGCAAGCAATTAATCACCCAAGCCAATACGAGACTGACCACTAAACTTATTATATACAGTAAACCAACTTGTAAAATTCAATTATGGGTCAGCAGCAAGTAACATTTTGACTACGTTCAAATGTAGGCAAGTCCTAAGGGTATTATAGAAAAGTTAAATTAGCCGTATTTTAAACCTACTATATACATTGTTTTACCAGACTGTTTACAACATTTACTAAACATCTATAGGGGTAAACTTTGCTGTAGAATGATTACTCTAGCGATGCACCGATACCACTTTTTCACTCACAATCCAAAACCAATACATTTGTGGCAAGAAATGGTCGGTATCAATCCAACACTGACACTTTGCCCCACAGGCATTTCTCACAAGAAACAGCTAGTGATTTGAATAATAGTTAATAAACCAGCTTACTAAACACATTGATAATCTCATCAACTGCAGATTGCTGGTTTTGGTGCTATCAATTACGTAAATATAACAATCATTTATGGCTTCACTGAATCTTATTTCATTGGCTTACTACCATTTCCACTGTAGTGGCTTCCTTCAATAAAATTCCGGTCATTGCTATATCAGCAGGGGCAGATCCAGTGGGGGTTCGAAGGGTTCCATGGAACTCCCCTTTTGAAAGAGCTTTTCTCACTTGAGATACTCTAGTCAAGATCAAGATACTCTACTAGAGCAGTCACTATATTCTTAAGAGGAGCAGTGTAGCAAACTATGTATGTAGTTATAAATAAGGAAATAGAGTTGGTGAGGGAATCTATGGTGAGAGGCAGCTATTCTCAGCAGGTAATGACCTTTTTTCTTTCTTTGTTTTGTCTTTGACTTAAAGCTAGGCTGAAGTTGCAATTCTAGAGTGTGGAACTCCCCTTTTAAAAGTCTGGATCTGAGCTCTTGCTCACCTCCATTTGATCTGCTATGTATGTCGCCATTTTGAAAAGTAAATAAATGACATCATTTAAACTATCGGTTGGTATCAAGCATTTATAGTTCTAACAATACAAGTCTGATACCACCAAAATAGGGCCGATACTAATACTACTATCGATATTGGCACACCACTAATTATCTCATGTTACTCAAAAAGTGGGCATGGCCCATATTTGAGAATGCTGCAAATTACTTGTGAATATGCTATAGCACTAGTTCTCGCCTTAAACCAATATTTCTCAAGGCAAGGGTGACAAATTGCTTCCATCTGAGTACTGTAGGATGCAAAATTGGATGAACAGTTTCATCACGTGACCAATAAATTCCCACAATCAATTTCAGCTTAAGTTTTATATAAAGAAAACGGCAGTACAGTGTACTGAAAGGCCATGGTAGATTAAAATTTACCATAGCCAGCCGTAGTTTAACTTAAATGTACCAGGGTTTTTAAGGTATCTACCCAGAAATTTGCCTTTGAAGTAACATGGTTTATAGACCACACACTTGCTCTGTTTAGACATACATCTATTGACAAAATACTTTAATAGAACAGTCACTTATATATAAGATTATCCCTCTCAGCGCCACAACCACCATATGGTGGTTTCGATTATAAATGCCCATAGCATCACATTCTAAACATTCTGAAACTTCAGTCGAGCATTTTAGTAGCCCCTGCGCTTGTCCTGTAGTGGGCACGCCCTTAAGTGAGCGGGAACAGGGATAACTGGTCTCTCGCTAACTATTGCATGGTTAGATGATGCAATCGCGTACTTTCAGAATGTTGATCACAAGCATTGTAGACAATTCCTTTATGTGACAATGGCACTACTAATAAAGAGAAACAGTAAGGAGGATTATATAGGTTGGAGTGGTATGTTGCTACTTTTGTACACCTTGAAACAGTGACCTCGTGCTTGTATGCGCATGCGCACTTGCTCAAATGCTGGAAAACCAGACTTAGAGATAATCGCTTCAACTGTAAACAGGTTAGCGATGTTTATTGTATTATTATAAACAGTGCTAGCCTGTAAAGTAGTGAAATTTCACATTTGGTTTTGCTTAGATCGATTTTCATACTTTAAAGTTATATAATGAATTTGTGGTTGCTCTTGTGTAAACAACAACTTCATAATTGAATTCCTTGTTCTATAGCGAGTAATTTGATATATAGTTTTATAGGATTATATGGTATGGTGTGTAAGTTATAGCGGTTTAGAAACAGTAGATTGGAGCCTCTACAAATTTGGCGGCGAAGGGGTTAATTAAAAGGGTCCTTCGGTAGTGTAATATTATGTGTATGTCTTGTGTTGTGTGTAGGTATTTATTGAAGCCATCAGTATTATGTAATGCATTAACTAAACCATTCAATATTTTTCAAAAACAATTTGAGAATATTGTACCAATGAAGATTACAGTAAAGGTGAGTAACTCTGTGTGTGTGTGTGTACCTGAAGTTTGTACATATTATAATTAGTGCTGGGTGGTATTGAAAAATAGCAAACAGTATATATACCTTCCATAAAAGTATCATGATATTACTAAATATCACAGCATTAATGCATAAGCCATTGGTATTAAAGTAACTGCTGTTTACCTCAACAAAAGCACCAAATACCCATGGTAGCTCAGCAAGCCTCAGGTACAAATTACCACAAACTTGTTTACATAGTTTGGTTAACTGGCTACATCACCACCTGCCTACAAATAACATTGTCACATATCTGGTTACCTTCTAAATATGGGATGAAACAAGCCCACGGGGAGGCCATATTGCCATTGTGGTGTTAAAAAAACAGGTGGTATCAAAACCTGTATAACTTAAATATCACAGATTACTAACAATACCAATATATCACCCAGCTCTAATTATAATGATGTGATTCTTCCTCAGATCCTTTCTGGACTGTTCTTATCAGGCAGACAGAATATGGTTAATATTGAGACATTTGGGTTACCAGCGGGTACCGTCTGTGAAGGAAACAGGACACGATATCAGGCTGGACCACACCCCAAATGGGAGAACCCTGATGAAGCTTTTGTATTTGAAAAGGTTAATATGGCCTTTATGTAGTGTACCAATGGTGATGATGTGTCTGTAAAAAGATTTAAATTGTAACAACAAGTAATTCCAGTGGATTAGTACTGAAATGGACAACTGTACTATCCAGATATAGCCTCGCTTCTTTATTGAATTATTATTATTTGCAAAGGTCCCAACTCCTATGGGTAGGGATTTTAAAAATGCATTCCTTGCTCTTGAAAAAATAGATTTTCTAGAATCAAAGTAGGTGTATATCTACTACCTAATACATCACAGGCAGTGTTATCTTGTAAAGTTTGGAAATGGTGTGAACTGGGCTGGTTTTTTGCTGAGATAGTCACAATTTGTATAATTAGGATAATAACCATAATTTATCATATTTAGAATTGTCAATGTTACTATAATTATCCTCTCATAATTAGATCATTCTACCAGACTTATCCCTAATAAGGTTTTCAGTTACTGATGACAAAGAGAACTTGGTTGGTCAGAGAGTACTACCATTATCAGTGATCAGATCAGGATATCGATTTGTGTTGTTGAGGGATAAACACAGTCAACCATTACTGCTGTCTTCATTATTTGTCTATATCAAAATTGAGAATTTTGTACCTGAGAATATGGAAGGTGTGTAGTGTGTTGTGGCATGTTTGTTTGTCCTGGTGTAGTACATGCGCATATTGTGTGTATGTATGTAAGTATGTGTGTGTGTGTGTGTGTATGCATGTACACGTGTATGTATGTATGCATGCATGTATGTATGTGTGTATGTGTGGTGCTTGTGTGCATGTGTGTTGTGCATGTAGTGTGTGTCACATCCTTGTGCATGTGTGTGTTGTGTGCGTGTGTGTGTGCGTGTGTGAGTGTGCATGTGCTGAGCCAAGTTGCTAGAGCACTGGCCTGATATTCAAAAGGTTCCAGGTTCAATGTCCAGTTACTTTTCCCCCAGCCTACCCAGCTGCTTAATTAGTTACCTGGTGTAAACTGGGAAGCAAATTTTGTCTCACATACTGCAAGGTGGGACTTCGGATGCCCACACCTTCGTCTATGAGACATGGCATAGCCTTTTGCAGGTTACTAGTCCTGGATTTGCCGACACTGACTCCAAGTGCAAATGTGTCTCAGCTGCACACTCTTTTTCTCAATCTGTGATGTCTGGTAGTGTATATGCTGTACTACACTACACACACTATATGTACACTACAGACTACTCACACATTGTTTTATTCTCTACAGACCTTGTGAGCAGTTTTACGGATCCTACTACTAATAAGCCAACAATGTCCAAATCATCTGCTGAATCAACTAAAGTGAGTAACAGTGTGTTGCTTCCTCATATAGTGGTATTTATATTTCTAGACTGAAGAGTATCAGATGTTACTGAATGTGATGAGTAGGAACATGACTGCCATCACACCCAAAGATGATGCCATACAAAACCATAAGGTGTGTATTGTGTATTTATTTTGTCCCTCTGGTGTTGAACAACATTTGTAACAGTGCCTAGAGGGTAATGATCACAGTTGCATGAACTTCCACCTGTATGTCAGCTTTGTCTATTTTCAGATAAGTGTAGCTGAAATCTGTTAATTTACATACTTATCAGGACACACGATGGTGTGTTGTGCTGCCAAGTCCATCTAGTGTGGACGCACAACAGATAAATGTGTATTTACAGAAACCAAGAAAAGGCTGTTTTCTCTCATTCATATGTAGCTCAATAGTTCCTGAACAGAAATTAACCAGTTTTGCTGCAGAAACTTTGGGGCAGAGTACTTTCCATTCCAAATTTGAGCTGAATTCACCCAACAAACACTGCGATATGCACCTTCAAAGTTCTTCATATTTTTCTTCTTAATCTTCTTAGGTAAATTTTATTTTTGTACACTTGCAATAACTCTTGTGTGCTCTATTTAATTGACTTAAACTTGGAGGGCAGTAAGAGCATAATGCAGTACATTTACAGTCCAATTTTTATACAGATCAAACTTATTTTTATGGAATAATTTGCAATTTTGAAAATTACACACAAAAGAATTTTGTTGTCACGCCTACAGGGTTATCTGCTTAACAGAATAGCTTGAAAATTGGTCTATACGTGATCCTATTATCATAGTGCAAACCTTTGTAAGTACTGAGAGTATTAGCTAAGGAGATATACAGCAAAACCACACATGTGAGAAAAGTGCAATCGAAATACTCTAATAGAACAGTTGCTGAGAAGTATAAAATGTGCACAAAAAACATCGGAAAATATTTCTCCAGGGCTCAA
This sequence comes from Dysidea avara, assembly GCF_963678975.1. Classification (NCBI taxonomy): domain Eukaryota; kingdom Metazoa; phylum Porifera; class Demospongiae; order Dictyoceratida; family Dysideidae; genus Dysidea; species Dysidea avara. Next base: position 53,557,832 of record NC_089273.1, read on the forward strand.
ACCAGGGACCTTCACACCTATATACGGTACCCAAGCCCTTTACTACTCTGCCACTGCTGTCAGTTTCCCGCCTCACTTAGTTTTACTTTCAGAACATCGATAACAAGCATTGTAGACGATTCTTTGACATGATAATGGCACTACTAATAAAGAGAAACAGTAAGGAGAGGGATTATATAGGTGTGTTGCTACCTTTGTACACCTCGAAACAGTGAGCTCGTGCTTGTATGCGCATGCGCACTTGCTCAAATGCTGGAAAACCTGACTTAGAGATAATGACTTCAACTGTAAACAGGTTAGCGATGTTTATTGTATTATTATAAACAGTGCTAGCCTGTAAAGTAGTGAAATTTTACGTTTGGTTTTACTTAGATTGATTTTCGTACTTTAAAGTTACATAATGGATTTGTGGTTGCTCTTGTGTAAACAACAACTTCATAATCGAATTCCTTGTTCTAAAGCGAGTAAATTGATATATAGTTTTATAGGATTTATATGGTATGGTGTGTAAGTTATAGCAGTTTAGAAACAGTAGATTGGAGCCTCTACAAATTTGGCGGTGAGGGGGTTAATTAATTAAAGAAAAGTTATTTCATAAGCCAAACTATCTACATAGCTAGTAGTATTCATAAAGGTGGCAGAATGATGGAATGGGAAAACCTTGTCCTTAGTAATTGTTATTAAATGTGTACACTGTAGCAATTCTGCAGGACACATCATACCAATGGGTTAATACCGGCACATACAATTGTACACTGTATCTTAGCTAAACTGCCTTCAAATTTTGTTAAGTTACGAATAGGGATGAGCCTATTTTGCTTTTTTCCCATCTATTTTTCTCTCCAGCAATTCTTTTATTTATTACCTATTTTGCTCAATATTTAGCTCAAAAATTTTCTATTTTGCTGAGCATCAGTAAAAATTAATTGCAGTATCTCAAGCTTTCAAGCATGTGTGACTGCTCTATTAGAATCTTTCGTATATAGTGATTGCTCTATTAGAGTATCTCAATCTTTAGTCACCATTTCCTATGAGCATATGCCGTCCTAATACTATATGTGACTGTTCTATTAGAGTATCTCGATCTTTTTCATACAAAATAATATTATGCTAAGTTGTCATTCCTTGGTGCCCATTTTCCACCTATTTTTCCAGCATTTTGCTTTTTGCTTTTACCAACATATTTTTCCAAAAAATTTGCCAGCAAAATCAGCACATCCCTAGGTACAAAGCTAATAAACAATGACCCCAGGACATGTTTATATTCCCTTCCATACTCTGGGTACAACCTCACAGTCATTAGGTAGGTCCAACTTGTAAAAGAGTACACAATCATCACTCATAATTATGTTACTTGACCAAAGTTGAACTTATGAATTGACTGTTCATGTGGAGCAGTACAAGTATTCAAGCCTTTCCTCCAAAAAATTCAAAGCATTCCAGAAGGCTTCGTTTCCATATCAATAAGATTACCTACATATTGTCAAATCAGTCCATGACTCTGCCCTATTCCAGAAAGATTAGTTGAATAGTGTACAGTGTGGCTAATGGAACTGAATGTTACTAAATGTTATAGCATAAAAATCTCTCAAGTCAGCATAAGGTTTCGACAACCTACATTATGCAAAACCCACCATTATCATGAAAAGACAATTATAAGTACCATAGTTTGCTTTCTTTTCATTGTAAAATAATTTTTGTATGCAAAACTTTACAAAATTTCTTACACAGAATTTTTACATAAGATCAAAACTACTCCAGTAGAGTAGTCCTTCACGGAAATCATATGAAAATATTTTTACATGAAAAGTTTATCATAAAATTTTTTGCACAAAAGTAAAGTGAATTTCGGTGTCTAGGAGTCATCATACAGTCTAACTTAAAGTGTAACTTACATATTAACTAAATTGCATCCAAAGCAAACAAAACCCTTAGTTTGTTATTTACCCACCTCTACTACAACTAAGGAACTTGTTTATAAAATACTAGTAATACCACAATTAGAGTATGCAGCAACTGTTTGGGCTACTTGGCAGTCCGCCTTAAACAAAGTTTGGAAAGAATCCAACATCATGCAGCTTGCTTCGTAGTTATATTGTCATCGATCCATGTAATAAACTCCAAGTAGTTAAAGATTCAGCCTCCTTGGACTCAATTAAATCAACACATTGTCTTACTTAGTTATTTAATGTACCGCAATGTCTTATTTTAATGTTCTGTATTACTTTGTTTAATGTACTGTAATGTTTACTAATATACTTTTTGTGATTTATCTGTACACGATCAGTTGTACAATAATGATAAAACAATAAAAAAGTATGTAATGAGCATAACTACGCACTAGTACTCTACAGCAATTTGCAGTGTTACTGTTTACATGACAAAATAATTTTTAAAATGATTGAATCTGGAGCATATAAGCTGCCATGTGTTCGTTTCATTGGCTTTTTGTGGAAAGAGACTATCTGTGAATGCTATCCCACTAGGGACCTTTGAGAAGGCTAAAGCCTGTCAATACAGGGAGTCAGAAACATGTAACTGTAATGTTGAAGAATGCAGAAAAAATTCCAGACCCAGTAGTGACTTGATCCCCCACAACATGCAGTCTAGGAATGCACCAGAGGAGCCGCAACAGCCAGAATCTGAGTTTTGTCTACATTTAGCCTGTACTTAAACATCGACTTCTCACCAGCAATGATTTTATCTGTGAATGCTATCCCACTAGAGACCTGACTTCAAGTTCCAAGTTCTTATGCTACAATGAAACGACTATCACGTTTTATTCATCTATCTAGAAGAAATTGATGTCATTGATTTCATTTACTCAATATGTAGGGAGTGCAATATAATCAGTGATGTCTCAACTTCACCTTCCTCATCATGTAATTCCTTATAGCATGCAGGCATTATGTATAGTGCATTGTTGCATTAAATCTGTAAGGCTTGCCCAAAATACTATGTGTTTGAATAGATCATAAGTGATGTAGCACAGTATCCAAGTGTTTTATTTCATTTAATGCACCACTATATTCATAATTTTTAAGAAGGTTGATAGGTTAGATGGTAAGTTTCACTGAATGCAACAAACTCTAGCTTCTCATGTAGCAGAAAAGATACTATTTCAGGCTGTACTGTCAAAATGTAAAAAGAGAAACAATATAGAGTAATCCCAGTAGGCTTGAAGACATAGGCTGATGGGGTTACACTTGGTTGTGAGAAATATTGTATTCAAATTGGTGTTTTTGCAATTCTAATAGGAGCTCCAAGTTGTAATATGTGACCGGATTTCACATAGCAAGGCTTCCACACACACAAAATCAAACTTACGATTTTACCAGAAATGGATTGCTGGTCTAATACACTATCATATTTCACACTGTACTTCCTTCAGCACTGACAAGTCTGGTTTCTGTAGCAGCTTTCTTCCGACCCTGTCAAAGCCACGAGTGTGAGATTGGCACCATTAAATGGCCATGGCTTTGTGATAATGGTGTGTAGTGAGCTGGGAGATCACAGAGAGCTCGCCAATAGTGTTCTCAGTCAATTTGGAGTAATGTGAGGGCCATGGAGGGTCATGGAGAGCCCAAACTTGGCCTCTGGATTCCAATCGTCTTCTTGCTTCATTTTATACCCGTATATTAAGACCACCGTCCACCCCCACCCTCCCACCCTATTAGTACCACCTGTGATATTATTACCCGCTCGAAAAAAGCTGCTCAAAACAGGGCAAATTTTGGGTATCAGAAATGCATACACCCACTCAGTGATAGCTAGTGAACAGATGAACAATTGGTGCAAATTTTGTTTGCACTGCTGTAGGCACTGGGAAGTTATTACACAATGATTCCTTAAAATCGCCATATCTCCTAACAAAGCTTTGTGCGTCGAAGCCTTGTTTTGTCAAATTCAGTCACATATGTGGAATAAACAGCTAAAGAAAGTCTGTGAACTGTCAACAAATTGTGTCAACTAATGATGTGTTGTTTATCATTGATCATGTGACATCGTATGACATCACAAAGTGTCACAACAGTCAACACAGTGTAGTGGTGAAGAAGTTCCATCTAGTAAGAGTGTTTCTTTGGAGGCTAATACAACCATACGTCAAATAGATCTGGTGGAGTGCTAGACATTTTCAATGTCACTTTTCCTTTATATGAACAGGTTCTTGTTGGTGTTGTCAGCTTCTTTGATAATTGTTTCCTCTTCGATGGTCATTTTTGATATACTGAAAGATAAGACGTTAAGAAAGGTTAACAATTTATTTGTTGTAATCTTCTAGTTTCCTATCTGATCTGGTAAACACCATAAATCTAATTAGTACCTGATGTGTTGTCTTTTGTGCTTATCCTGTTTGTGTCTGCCTACCTGCGCTACAAGATCATCAAGTCAAACCTGTTTATCCATGAAGTTCAGAGAAATGTTGCAGGTAGGGAGAAGGCTGTCAGAGCTGGTAGATTGGTAGAAGTATAAAATTGGAGCAGGTGAAGACAACTATATCTGTCTTGATTACTGGGGACTTTGACGGATTGCTTGATTTATTCTTGATCACTCTTTTGGGGTTATGAATGCCTTGTCTTCTCCAGCGACACTGAAATAGTAGCTGTTTGCCTGATCTGCTGTCAGTTATTAAGCCATCCCTTTAACTTTGGGCTGTATAATAAGGAGATATGAAAGAAGTTTCCTACTTGTTATCCTAAGGGAAGTAGAGTAATTGTACTAATTGAGAGGCCATGAACTGAACAGTATATAATTAACCTTGTATCTCATAATATTTGTGTGTCTAGTTGTATTCAACTTACCCATGCTTTGTTATTTTCTTATTTATTTCCTTGTTATATTTGTACTGGGTCACAGTGAAATTTGGGGTAGATACCACGAGTGTTGCATTGAAAATAGGTAAATTTTCACGAGAATGAAATTTCCATTTTCAATGCAGCAAGAGTGGTATTTATCCCAAATTTCACTGCTGCCCATGCTATTCCAAGTTAACACCATAGTTGTACTTTGGTTGCCAAGCAACAGTTGTTAGGGTCTGGTTGCTATGGCTCAAATGGAGAATCAAATCAAATTAGCCCATAACTATTGGGACTTTTGTATGGGCAGTGAAACAGGTATGGTATTATTTGCACAAAAAATTTAAACAGAATTTTTAGTGGCTGACTGACTGAGTAACTGACTGATTCCTTCAGACAAGCATAACTTGATAATGGCTAAAACTACAGGCTTAATCTTTTCACTGTTTGACATCGCTTGTACCTTTTGGCAAGTCAGAGACTATGCCAACAGAGATAATCCTAAAGCAAGGGGTAGTCACTACACATAATTCTGTAGAGCGTGGATCAAAATCAAATCAAGAGATCAAGAGTGCAGTTGGCCATTAATCAAGTGATCAAGAAGTCCTTGAAAGTGGTGATCATGCTAATTCAAAAACAAAGCAAGATTTTTGAAAACTATGTGTTAAACTGTCTAGCAATCAAGGTCCTTTTCAGGTGAAATCAAGCAATCAAGATCTATTTTTGTCAATCATAAACCTTGATCTCATGGTTCTACAGGGCTATTGGTAGTGACTACCCCTTGTAAGATAAGCATAAGTATACAGGTTCACCTACATACTTTACATTCATTGTAGCAATAGCTACGACCAGTTGCCCAAATAATTATGTGATATATATTTAAAAACCTGAGTACAGTACTCCAGTCCACTAGTCCATGAAATACAACCGGGCCTGGGGCAGAAAGAGAAAGAGTAACCTCAAACCTAAGTTTTTCACATCTACATTCACATTAGACCAACAACATGGAAAGCACACTCAGCATGCTGAGGAGGTTGGTCCTGTATCATAGCCTTATGTGTGATTACATAATAAAACATGGCACCTGAAATTAGCATTGTTGTGTTGGGGTTGAATCAGTTGAACTTTTCTTTTAAGATTACGAGATATTTGATGACGAGTGACCAACCTTCATTTACTCAGCATGTACGTATGTTGTGCCCTTTCCTCTCAGCTTTGGATATTACCAAAACTGTTGCTTACTATGTACTACTTATTTTCTAAGATAGTGACAACTCGTTAATAGGGCCACCTTTGGGACCTGCAATATGTGGCCTTATTAGTGAGGTAGCCTTATTAATGAAAACCTCATTAATCTGGCCAAAAACAAAATTGCCTTATTATCAAGGTTTTCAACAAATCAACACCTGGTTATACTTACGTACACTACAGGTTTCATCATAATTCACAGATAGGATTATTCACTACTTGAGGCATAATGGCTGCTAAAAGCATGAAGCACACTGCTAAAACTATTGGCATGGCTTTTGGCAGGTACTCAGGAGCAGCAATTTTTGCAGT